>NC_041778.1:300000-600000 GCF_900090045.1 Plasmodium malariae | reverse complement strand
AATTTATATATATATTTTAATTTTATTTTAATAAATTATTATTTATTTTATATAATGTTATAAAAATTAATTAAATTAATATATTATTTTTTATTTTATATAATGTTATAAAAATTAATTAAATTAATATATTAGTTTTTATTTTATATAATATAAAAATTAATTAAATTAATATATTATTTTTTATTTTATATAATGTTATAAAAATTAATTAAATTAATATATTATTATTTATTTTTATAATTAATATAACAATTAATTTATATTAAATATTATATTTAATAATAATTTTAATATTAATTATAATTTATGCTATTTTTAAAATTATTGATTTATTTATTTTTGAAATAATACGACTAAATATTATTTTAATAATAATATTAATTATGTTTAACTTATTATTTATTTTATTATTATTATTATTTTTTTTTAATTATATTATTATTTTATAGGTGTAGTATAATATATTTTTTTAATATATTATCTTTAATTTTCGTTTTTTTTTATAATTATTTTAGTATTATTTTGTTTTTACTAATTTATAATCTTATTAATTTACTTAAATTTGTTTTTTGTTTTTTTTTACATTATATATATATTGTTTTATTTGTTTTGTACTTTATTAGTTTTTTATTTTTTAAAATATTTAACTCTTTGTTATTAATAATTTTATTGTAACATATTTTGTTTATAAATATAAATATTATTAAATATAATTTTTACTATGAAAACATATGAAAGGTTCACACTATAAACGCACAAAGTTTTAATATAATTTATTAATGTTATATATAAAAGAATGGAATAATTCTTTCGTATTACGAAATTATGTTAATGACATACAAAATTGAAGATATAGAGCTAAATGAATATAATGAATAGATATCCTTGAAATCATACTTCTTTTGATAAAATTTTGTATCATATAATTTTACATAATAAAGATGTAACAAATGTTAATTTTTGAAATAGATAATAATCAAATTACGGTTCTACGTACCATATATCGAATTTATGTAAATGATTAATTTAGAAAATTTTAATGTGTACATTTTGCGTAATGTTTATTACTATTTTTTTTTCCAACGTAAATATTTCATAGATAAGAAAAATAAAGCTTAAATAGACCTTCCTTTATAAATTATTTATTCTTTAATTATAAACATATAAGAATGAATGTAATTTTTTGCTGAGGATATTTTACATGACATATAGCATAAACTTCAATAAATCATATGCTACTGAAGGATGAAATACTTAACCATTTGAAAGAAATTAGGAGAGTACTAGCAACTGAATATGTTGACAATACTTATCAAGCAATTATAAGTCATTTGAAGATAAGCAAGCATTTATGTCCAAACATTTTCTTACAAATATTCTTTATGAAAACAAAAAAGAGAAACTTATTTTAAAAGAGTGAAACTTACGAATTTAAGAATTTATCTTAACACATAAGCATTCGTCAGATTTTATTATATAACCATTATTTTTAGAAATATATACTAAAATATGATTAAAAGGAGGTATTTTTCTATTATCACTTTAATAATGAAATTTGTCTTTTTAAAGTTTTTTATTTTTCCTGAAAAGGAAAAATTAATGTATATGATATATTAGTACCATAGAACACTCAAAGCAATGTTGTACAAAGAATTTTATATCAAAACAAAAAATTTACAAACTTTTCTGAATTAAGGTATATGTAAAACTTAATTATAATTTTTAAATTGATTTCGTATGAAAGATATGCTAATTTTTTTTTTAACACTGGGAATTTAACATATATTTTTATGTTAGGATATCCTAAGTATAAATTATGACTTTTTATTAACTAAACGAAATAAAAGAAACATAGATGATGCAATTTTAACATAAAATTTCTCCAATCTTAATTCAATTAAAAAAATACAAGAGACGAAAAAAATTCAAGAACATAAAAGAAAATTAAGGACATGATAATAATAAAAATATACTTTTTCACTGTTTAGTGAAGTCAACCTACATGAGACATTAGTATTTAAAGAGATGTATTGAATTTTATTTTTAATAAAGGTCATTCATTAATTCAGAAAACTTGTTTATATACTTTTTTTTTTTGACTATTATCATTCTCAATTTTCGTCAAAATAATATATAAAAAATAATTTTATACCTTTGTAGAAATTTTTCTTTCATGAATTATATTTTTAACATTTTAAGAAATGTTTTAATTTTTTGGGTTTAAAAAATTAACAGTAATTTACTTCTATTTTTTTGAGGTTGTGTAACTGCACCACATTCAATTAAGTTTTCATTTTCAAGATTTGCTCTTTATTATTATGTTACCCCTTTTTATTTTCTGTAATTTATATCCCACATAATTTTTTCATAAACTTCAGAATTGCTAAGTGCATTCCTTTATTTAACACGCCTTCTGTTTATATCATATATTGTTTTATCTCGTTATTTCACAATACATTTTTATTTGCATGGTACGCGTAAATACATATGATATATTACACATGTAAAGTCATATTATAATCTTTTTCTTTCTTAATACCATTGTTATAATTCGTGATAAGACATTAAAACAATTTTTTCCACTAGTCTGCAAATAATATTTGGAATGGATAATGAAAAAGAAATATCTAAACAAGCTTATTTTTATATGTTTCTTTGGCCAAAATAATATAAAATAACAAAACAAATGAGTATTACAATTAAATTTTATCTATATGAACAAGCAAAATAAAAAAAAAAAACCTATGCAGTTCTTGATTTATGTTGGTTTATCCTATAAACTTACAAAAAAAAATAGTTTATTTTTTACTTTATATTAGCTGTAGTACACTGAAATTACAGAGAACACTGTACATCTGTTATATTTTACTACGTTTTTTTGCATTTATATGCATTATATACAGATTTAATAATTGTGTTAATTTTGCTTATTGGAATTCGTGTAAACGACTAAAAAAATTATATATATGAGCAATAAAAGGAAAAAAATATGAACGTAGTTTATATAATGAAAATGATCTATAAAACAAAAATAACATTATGTTTATACTGAAAAATATTATAAATTTTTATTTTTTTATTTTTTCAAGTAAAATAGCTATTATCAATTTGTTTTTAGAAAATGAACATCAAAAGAACGAAAAAAAAATAAATAAAAATATTGATGGAAAAGTCCCCCAACATATATTTGGTTTTATAAGGACTTACAGATGCTAACATTATGATTATTTTAAAGAAAACAAAAGTGCCATATGTAAATAAATGTTTATCTCATTTAAAATTCGTATATTCCAAATCAAATTTTGTTAGTGTAAAATTGAATTATAAAAATGTTAAAAAAAAGGAAGAAAACAGGAAAAACAACGTACAATCTATTTTTAATGGCAATTTAAATGTATATGATAGGTTAAGAATATTTAAAAACCTACTGAATGATAGAAGTAAAAAACGTGAAGGAATTAGTGGTCATGTAGTATATAAATACTTGTTAAATGAATACAAAAAATGTTTTAATTTTATAGATTTTAGTGATACAGTTCAAAGTATAAAAATACTTGATGAACTTGATAAAAATTTTAGTAATGGTTGTGATTTTCCTATAGTAGTAAAGAACATAGATAAAACTGTTTTAAGTAAAATAAATGAATTTGAATTTAGTGAAAAGGATCTAAATTTCCACAAGAGAGAATTGTTAGGTAAAATTTGCAACAAACTGATTAAATGTCTGCATGAAGTGAGTGGAAATGAATTAATTCATTTTATCGTTTATTTTTTTAGATGGAGCAAAAATGACAAAAATTTAATTCTTTTTTATAATTTCTATTTCAATTATGTTTTCAATAATTTATATCTTTTCGATTACGAAATTTACAAGGTTCTTTTCATATTAAACGCATATCTTATTAATAATGATTCGAACAGGGTTTTTGATAAATACACAATGGGGGAAAATGTATTTAATGTGTACTACTTTGTAAAATTAAAAAATCAGGAAAATTATGCTATTAAAATGAGCAAAGATGAAATTTTCAAGAAGTGTTATACGAAGTTGTCTGAAAACATAGATAAAATTGACAATAATAAGGTGTTAAACATTTTAAAGCTATATGTTGATAATTTAATTTTCAGTGTTAACTTAGAACATAAATTTATCGATAATCTTCATAAAAATTTAATAAATGAAAATATTGAATATCTTGTAAAATTGTTAAATATATATTGTACTATGATTAAGAAAAAGAAATATGATACTGCTTTATTAGTTTCCAAATTAAAAGAATTGATTTTATGCATTTTCCAAGTTTTAAGAGAAGAAAAAAACAAGAAAAAGGTTCTACGTGATGTTCATTATAGCATATTATTAAGTTCCTTAAATGATAAAAGTATATTAAATAAAGTGGTGGACAGCAACTTCGTTTTATTTTATGAGTATTTGTTAAAAACTTTAATAGATATAAAATTTGTAAAACTTCATTCTCTATCCATTGCTCTCGTTTCTATAAAAAATATTTATTTTACTTTATTAAAAAATAAATATCATACAAATAATGTATTATTTTCGGTTACTATGAAATTCAGCTTAAGTATGTCAAATAATTTCCTAGAGAGATGCATATATACAAAAAATAAAGGTGCAACATATGTTGTTTCAAGTGATATTACATCAAATAATGTATGTATGGAAAATATGAAGGAAATAATAATAAATAGAAGTGAATATTATTTTTATAAAATAGAAAATTATTTTGATTTCATTTTTAAATTAAAACCTAGTGATTTGTTATCTATTAAAATTCTGTCTAGCTCTTTTATAAAAATAAATAAAGTGTATAATTCGTATGATTTTTATTTATTGTTCAATAATATTTCATGTATTTTGTACTATTTTATGGTAAATAAGAAAACGATTAGAAGGTTTAATGATATATATATATATATTTTAAATGATCTTTCTTTTGTTTATAAAAATATAAGAAGTATAGGTACAAAGAAGGATTTAATCTTAAGTAATATTAGAGAGTTGATATGTCAAAATATTATAAAAGTCAGTAATCTTTATATTAGAGATCTTCATGAAGAAAATAACTTCCAGAGAGATCAGTATGTGTGTTCTTTAATTTTTTTGAATAATATATTTTTTGAAAGAATTGTTCTTTTTGATTATGCAAGGAATATATGGTGTCATGTGTATAAAGCATATAATTATTTTAAGCGTAATACAATGTTTAATGAAGATATAATTTCTTTACTTCTTTTAAGTTGTTCTAAATTTCAATTTTTTATAGAAAATAATTCAAATAGCAGATATTATAGGAAGGAACTGATGGATATAAAGTATAGGATCATTGATGATTTAACTAAAAATTATTTAAGTACATATAAATATATCTCTTTAGATAATTTGTCAAAAGTTTTAATATCATTATCGAATTCCAAATTCAGATATGAAATTAATGAAGTTTTACTATTAAAAAGTTTGAAAAATGAAATTATAAAAGTTCAGGGAGAAAAAAAAGGCTATTATGAATATAGCTGCATATCAAGTTTCACTAATTCAAATAAAAAGTTGGAAGAAAATAATACTAAATATATGAAGCATAGCCTATTTATAAATATGAGTAAAATTATAGAATGCTTAATAAAGTTAGATATATTTTTATATTTAAAAAAAAGAAGCACGTATTTATATTTATATAAGAAAGCATTTTGCAATATACATTTGAAAGAAAATATACTTAAAAAATTGCTGTACATAGCTAATAACTTGTATATATATCATATATATGCCTATGTATGTGTAATGTTGGAAAAATCATTAGGAGAAAAATACAAAAATTTTTCATATAATTTTAATAAAAATGTAGAAAATAAGGTGTTCGAAAAAATTATATGTTATATATCGGAAGATGATTATATTGAAATTTCAAATACCCTCTTTATGTTATATTATGATTATTTATTAACTTTAAATTGTGAAAAACACAAAAATGTGTTAAGCCCTAGTCGAATACGTGACACCTATTTTGCTAAAATAGAGCATGTGGGCAATAAAAAAATTGATACATTATTATTAGACAATAATAGATGCATTGAGGGAAATAATTTTAAAACAGTTACTACTACATATAATGTGAGTACTGAAAACACTGTAAATAATATTATTAACGTAGGGGCTATAAGTAATTATTATCAGAAGAGTACAAATAAGGATAATCTAAAAAAGAAGAGGGATGACGTTGATATTTTTATAGGTGATATAATAAACATATTTGAATTTTTAAAGATAGATAAAAAAAAATTAATATTATTTCAACTTTATTTATATCTTACTACCATCACAAAATTTAAAAAATCTAATACATCATCGTCAGCATTTCACATAGAAGTGTTTAATATTTTAAAGAACATGAATTTAAGGTACTTGCTATGCCTACAAAATGTTCAAATTAAAAATGAGGAAGGTGCCTTTTTGTATACAGTCGATATAGTACTGCTGTGAGTAAATATGTGAAGAAAAATATAATTATTTTAACCTAGTATGTTATTTAATTTGTTTATACTTACATATACTTATATATTTATAAAGTATAAAAAGACAGTTTCGGTATATTAATGATATCAAAGTATATAAAAATATTTATATATTCAAAATAGTATAAAAAAATTCTTGTGCAAAAAAAAAAAAAAACTGTGTTCAAATGTATCTAAATATATGAAGCATTTTATAATGTGTATATATATATAAATTATATAAGTGTGCATATATATGTATATTATATATATAAATACACGTAAAACATGAATTGCGTATTATGCAGTGTAGAACGACATTAATTCTGTGTTTTATTTTAATTAAATAAATTTTTTAAATTAAAAAAAAAAAAAAAAAATGAACTAATCTACTGTTTTATACAAATTAATAAATAAAGGAAAAAAAGAAAATATAAAATTTTCTCTAAACAATTGCAAACTAGTTATTACACACACGTACAAAATGTATATATATATATATATATATATACATACATACATATAAAACAATTAGCAGCAGTTTTTTTTTGGGTATTTTTCACTATCAAGGTTTATTAAGTTGTTATTTATTGTTTTACTGTCTAAGGTGTTATTATTATTTATAATATTCTTATATATTTCTTCCGCAAGCATATAGAAAATATTTTTTATGTTAGCTCCAGTTTTGGCGCTTGTTTGAATAAAAAGTAAATTATTTTCTTGAGCATATTTTTGCACTTCTAACATATCCACTTGAAATTTATTTTTATCTATTTTATTAGCAACTAAAATTATAATATAATTACTACTAATTTTTAACTGATTTACCCACGTTTTAGCTCTATCTAAACTATTCGAATTACTAATATCAAAAACCACTATGGCGCATGTTGCGCCCCTATAGTACAAAGGAACAATACTCGCGTATCTTTCTTGTCCCGCTGTATCCCAAATATCAAATTTTATATTATATAAACTTTCGTTATTTTTTAAATTTTCTTCATTGAACGTAAATCTGTCATTATTGTTAGTACTACTATTACTATTACTATTACTGTTACTATTGCTATTATTATTATTACTATTACTATTACTTTTTGTGTTTATATTATTATTATTGTTACTACCACTATTATAACTTTTCCCTTTTAAGTCATTTATATTAACGACAAATGTGCAAAAAGAGGCACCTATGGTTGTGTTTGTGTTATCATGGAACGTATCTTTTGTTAAACGTAAAACTATGCTTGATTTACCTACTGATGATTCTCCTAGCAACACGGTTTTGTAACTACTCTTCTTTTCCATTTTTCATTTTTAAACTAAAACATTATTTATAAACGCTGAAAAAAAGATCGAGAAAGGAGTAACACAAAAAAAAAAAAAAAAAAAAAAAAAACAGTAAGATAAAATGCAAAGTTCCGATATATTATATCATGTAGTGATGATATATAACATTAAAACTACTTTAAAACACAAAAGAATTAAAAAAAATGTTAACGAATATAAAATTTATATATCCTTCCAAAGTTGCCATAAAAAAAAAAAAAAAAAAAAAGGAAAAAATGTAAAAATAACGTGAATAATGCTGAGGTTGAAAAGTGTTCTACTTTTATATATTTAAAAAAGAAAAGAAAAAGGCAAATAAAAAAAGTGAAAAAAAATATGAAGAAAACAAAGGAAAAAAAAAAAAATTAAAATACAAATTATCGTTTTTTTACACTTACATAAAACTACCATTTAAATGATGAAAAGAATAAAATGAAAAAAATTATAATCGAAGTAAAAATGCTATTTGTACTAAAACAAAAAAAAAAAAAAAAAAAAAAAAAAAAACACATTTTTAAAAAAATAAATGTATATTTTAAAACTTACTATTTTTTTAAATATACATGTACAATTGTTAAAAAAAAAAAAAAAAAGTGCAGTTTACAAAAAAATAAATTTTTTAAATGTGAAAAGATAAAAATATATCACTAAAATTTCTGATTGTTTTACTTTATTTTGTTATATTGTATTTTTCTCATTAAGGATAATTCCAAATTTTTTTTTAGGTATTTTCATGTTTAAAAATTAATAATAATAATAACTGAACGATTGATGCGTAATACCAAACACATATTTAATATGGAAAAAATGTGTGTTCCATTATTTAAAAAAATATATATTGAATACACATAAATGAATATAAGGAAAATTGTTGGGTTATATTAAATTATATTATATGTATTTTTTTTTCCTAATAATTCCTTGGTAATAATTTTTTCCCATCATCATATGGAAGATATTTGCTTTTTTCCTTAGGACGGTAGCCTGAAACATTGTCGCAAAAAAAAAAAAAAAAAAAAAAAAAGTTATATGTTTAGTTGTATATCTAAGATTATGAAATTCTGCTTTGTATTACCTCCATATGATATCTGTTGGCATAAGGACGGTAAGCGACGATTTGATTTTTTTTGGTTGTAAAAATCAGCCCTATTAAAAAAAAAAAAAAAAAAAATTCAAGATAATATTTTTTCCTGAAACACATGTATTTTAATTGTATATATGATTATATACCAAACAGTAGAAATATGTTAATGATAAATTATATTATAAAAAAATACGAACCATATAAAATATGCCTGTAAAAAATGGTCACTAGGAAAATTAAAAATATGCCTCATTTGGAATACACTATATTTACTCAACTCTGTGACTATGTCCCCTCCTTTCTTTACTTTTCTTTCATATAAGTGCCTGCGAAAAAATAAGGGGTGCCGTTATCATCATTTTGTTTTACATTACATGTATGTACATACATGCATATATATATATATACATACATGCATATATATATATATACATACATGCATATATATATACATACATATATATATACATACATACATATATATATACATACATATATATATACATACATACATATATATATATATACATACATACATACATATATATAAAATATATTCACGATTTAAGTAAATTAACTCCCATAATATGTCTTTTAAGTGTGCGGGGAATATTTCCACATTTGTAGCTGCTTCATCTAAGGATACTAAAAACTAAATTCAAAAAACGGTAAATTAATACAAGTTATATATTTGAAAATGGGTAAAATATGATTAATATAACAAATGGGTGGAGAAAAAAAAAAAATAATAACATACCCCAAAGGCATATTCTTGACAATTTAAAAGCTCCGCGTTAAAAGAATATTCTGGTACATTTTTTAGAAGCATCCAATCTCGCACAATTCTCCAGGTAATATCAAAAATATAAGTATTTATTATTTCTCCTTGGTAATTTTCATGTCTTAATCTTTTGTTAATTATCCATAGATGTAGAATATAAAAATACATTTTCATGTTAAAAGATTCATCAATATGAAACATTTTTAATATTTCTTCATTTTCCAATCTTTCAATAATTAGATGAACTAATCTCCATGCACATTCTCCATATTCGGTATGTTTTCTAAGATTTTATAAGAAAAAAAATATATAAGAAAAAAATATGAAAAAAATATGAAAAAAATATGAAAAAAATAAGAAAATAATTAAAAAGATAGAAAGATAAAGGGATAAAAAGAAGTAATCATATAAGGAAAAAAAGATAAACAGACAAACATACTGTTCGCTCATTTCCATTTTTTCCATTTTTGAAATCCACTCAATTATAAGTGTGTCATTACAACAGGGGCATTCTTTCACATAGACATTTTTACTCTTACGGTTTCATAAAAATATGCAGGCAATAACAATATGTGCGCTTGTTTTTCTGCTTGCGCATTTTTCGGTATATTTAACTAAATAAATAAGGTACATGTATATGTACATGTATGTGTACGTAAATATATATATAAATATATCCAGTGCACATGAACATAATTCAGCCTTACAAGAATACTCTGTAAATAAAGGAACTTATTATGGAACGGTCACACTGAGGTATGGGTACAGCATATTTTGAGGATTCTCGAATGCTAATTTTTGTATTTTTGTCTTCATATAATGTTTTACTTTCTGCAATTTTTAAATTATCATAAACTTTTACTTCATTTGTAAAATATCGAAATATCAAGTATCTTCTATTTAGTAATAATACTCTAATTTTATTCCACATCACAAAGGAGTAAAGAAAAAAAAAAAAAAAAAATTATAAAAAGAACGTGAAAATGAGAAAATTCACAAATTAAAAAAAACTCTGATATTTCTTTTCAATATTCCATAGACTCGTCTCCTTTTTGCTTTTATCTGTTTTAATTTTCTTTGGGTAAACATGAGTTCATCTATGTACATACGAGCATACATTAGTACATACATAATTACATACGTACTATATATATATATATATATATATATATATATGGATGTACATATATTTAATTGTTTGTTTATTAATTCCCAATATATTTTGAGGTTTATAAGAATAAGGTTCCCTTTATTTTACAAAGAATGAAATATGTATACATAAATTTGTGAAATGTGAAATAAATAGATATTATATGAAAAAAACAAAATATTTGTAATATTACAAACTACGTAAAAATTGTAGTTAAAATGAATTGTGACAAAATATTACCAAATGATACAATAAAATATAAAAAAAAAAAAAAAAAAAAAAATTAAATGAAAAAAATAAGATTTTTGAATAATCGAACCATTCACTAATTTTTTATTATCTGTGCGTGTTTAAATTATTATCAACTACTCTAAATAATTTTTTAAAAATAATTGTAAACACACAAAAACAACATAATTCAAACTTATCCAGAAAAAAATATTTTTTTAAAAGTTGTAAAAAATCTAGTGTTTTTGACCGAATTTTTTTTTTTTTTAATTAATATTTAAATATAACGCATCCATAAGACATCCCAGCTCCAAAGCCACACATGCAAATGATGTCATTCCTTTTTATTTTTCCTTTATGTATCTGTGAAAAGGGGAAAAAATAATATAAATATAATCAAAGTTATGAATAATGTTATAATGAACGTGTTAAGTTAGGGTTATGAACAATTTGATAGATTTTTTACTTTATATTTATACATACTATTAATAAGCTCTTTTTTTTTTTTTTTTCTTTTTTTTTTGTCGCATATTTTTACATTTTCTGAGAAACACAAAGGTATTGAAGCTGCAGAAGTGTTCGCATGTTCATCTAGATTTACTAAAACCTGTTCAGGAAAAAAAAAAAAAAAAAGTAATTTTAAAATATAGCAATAATGATAATAAGGAAAAACAAAAGAACAGTAATGTATATGTATGTTTATATATTTATATATCCATATGGTTTGGAACAAATGTGTACTTTTGATAAAGGTATGTTTAAATTTTTTGCCACAGTTTCTATAATTCTTATATTAGCTTGGTGGAAAATAAAATAATCTATATCTTCCATTTTTATATTGGAATCTTGCGCAATTTTTTGTAAAATTTTAGGTATATGGCTTATGGTATATTTGAATACTTCCTTCCCATTCATATTTAATTTTCCATACTTATTTGCATTAGGACTGTCTAAGCTATATTTATCATATTCAAAATTTATAGTTAATAGATCATTTAATTCACTATTCGATCCAAGGTAATAATTAAAAATTTTATTTTCTTCATTGGGGTCTGTTCTTTGCAATACAACAGCACCTACAAAGAATAAGACACAGTTATGTAATTTCGCGTCATTGAAGTGCTAAAAATGTTAAAAAAAAAAAAGGCAAAAAAAGAATGAGAGTAACAAGTGCTTCACAAAATAACAGCTTTATAGTAGCGGACTATGTAATCTTTGGTATGGGGAAAATAGTTGATTTATGACAAAATAATGGTGCGCTTTTTATTTTGATATAAATTGTATATATATACATAACCTGCACCATCACCAAACAAGACACAAGTGTTACGATCTCTCCAGTCAACAAAGTTGCTCAGTGCATCACTGCCAATTATGAGAATATTTTTATATCTGGGCAAAAAGTTATATGCTGAAAATTTTGAACAAAATAGGGAAAAAAAAATGGTACAGGCAAAAAAAAAAAAAAAAATTCCCAGCTAGCCAAATTATTGTTTTCATATGTATACATATATATATAAGCGCGCACACACATGTAGTGGAAAGAAAAAACCTGTAGCAAAGGCAAAAACAAATCCTGTACAAGCAGCTGTTAAATCCATATTAACACTATTTTTACACCCAAGTTTGTTGCTAATATTGTTTGCATCACCAAATAAATTTTGAGGTGTAGAAGATGCATTGATAATCTGAGAATAAAGACATATAAATTTGTTCAGGTAGTTATTTTCAAATATATTTTTTTTTTTTATAAATTGCAGAAAAGACATAAAAAGGAAAAAAAAAAAAAAAAAATAGAAAAAGGGGTGCGTTTTAAAATATAGTGAACTAATTGTTTTTATAATAAAACAGAGATCCTCACTGAAAATAAATTATATTTACGAAGTGAAAAAACTCATTTATATATATATATATATATATATATATGTACGTATGTATGTATGTATAAAATAAATAAATATCTTTTTATATATTCTTACCATATCTACATTTAGGGGGTTTAATGCACAACTTTTAAAAGCCTCATTAGCGCTTTCTATTTGTAGCATTGATATATTTTCATTTTTTTTTAGTATCCTCCTTTTTTTTATTCCTGTTCTACTTGTTATCCACTGCAAAATATGTGCACATATATATATGTGTGCATTTGTAAACATGAAAAATAGCCAACTTTTAAATCTGATTTTATAAACATTTGTTATGAACAGTGCAGGTTTCAAATTTTCGCGCAGATCTTTCTGTTATATATTTTTATCATTTTGTAATTTTATCATTTTGTAATTTTATCATTTTATAATTTTATAATTTTATCATTTTATCATTTTATAATTTTATCATTTTATAATTTTATCATTTTATCATTTTATAATTTTATCATTTTATCATTTTATAATTTTATCATTTTATAATTTTATCATTTTATCATTTTATAATTTTATCATTTTTTTATTTTGTTTTATTTTATTGTTTATTTCCTTTTTATCTTTTTTGAGTATGAAAAGCAAAATGAAAAAGACGCATAAATATTACTTCATCACTTGTGTCAACATATTTTCTTAATTCGTCATTATCAATTTCATTTGATGGGTAAGAATGACCATGTCCTATTATCTTACCTCCAACTAATGTGGGGAAAAAGAAGGAATATTATAAATATATGTATAAATATAAATAAATATATATATATATATATGCATACATTCAAGTCCTTACTCATAAGTAGGCATATATTGTAACATCTCCCACATTCTGTCTATGCAATTTTGTTTTTGTTTATATCTTACTTTTCCCTCCTGTGGCGCGTAATTTTGTTGTATGTTGTATATTATGAACATTATTTATAAAGGTATATTTATTATTTTTATTTATTTCTAATGTAGAAAAAAAGGCACCATGATGAACAAACAAAAATATAACAATGTAAAGAAGCATTTTTTTTTCTTTTTCGTTGTGTATATATGTGCGGTTATATATGTTTTTTAACAGTTCTTGAAAAAAATATAAAAAAAAAAAGAAAAAATACATATATATATGTATATATTACTGTTATATCTGTGTTTTTAAAAGAACATGAAAACGAGAGAAGAGTAGGAAATGTACATGTTCGCATATAGTACATTTTCCTTAATATGTGTTTTTTAATTGACAGTTGTTCGTAAATTTAAAAATGTGTTTATTATTTCCAATTTTATTTAAAAAATAAAATGCAATAAAAGTGGCTGCAATTACGGATAATAGAGTTCAACATGTGTGCGGTCAACATAATGATCTGTTGCCTTTTGTTTTAATTTTTTTTTTATTTTGTTTTAATTTTTTTTTTATTTTGTTTTAATTTTTGTTTTAATTTTGTTTTAATTTTGCTTTAATTTTGCTTTAATTTGACTTTAATTTTGCTTTAATTTTGCTTTAATTTTGCTTTAATCTTGCTTTAATTTTGCTTTAATTTTATTTTAATTTTGTTTCATCTCTGTTATGATTTTTTTTTTTTTTTTTTTTGAAATCTATTTAGTATTTCACAGTATCTTTTAATGTGTAAGTTGTATGGGTTAAAAAAAAAAAAAAAAAGCAAGATTATTTAGTTGTCAGTGTTAATATATATACAAGCATATATGTATAAATGCATGAGAGTATAACCAAAATTAGGTTATTCTTTGTCCAAATAATAATCCATTTTAATTACCTATACATATTCATAATGTTCAAAAAAAAAAAAAAAAAAAAGGGAACTGTAGAAATTTTTTTAGTTTACGAAATAAAAAGTACTAGTTAAAGATGTTCATTTTGCTGTAAACAGTTTTTTCTATATAGCACAAAAAAATTAAAAAGGGTATATTCCTTCATAAATTAGGCATAAACAATGAAACTACCTTTTCCCTTTAATTCTATATTACGTAAAAATAAATTTTTAGCAGTAAAATATGATAATTTGTTGAATTTATCAAAAGCATAAAAGGAAAAATACCTGTATCCTAATATATAAAGCATATATGACGTCACGCGTTCTGAGAAAAAGGGTTATATGTTATCAAAAAATTATATTACACGATGAAATAATTATTACATACAATGTGAAGCTAGTTACGCTTGTAAAAGGTGCTATGTATATTTGTGACAAGAGGACCAGGAGACGAAAATGAAAGTTCAAATATTTTTTTTGCAAAAAAAAAAAAATATATATATATGTATATGTATGTATATGTATCCATAACAATAAAGCAAAAAATAAAAAAAAAAAAAAAAAAAAAACATTTCTCATTATTTTTTTATATTTTTGTTTTTTTGTTTTTATATTTTTATATTTTTTAGTTTTTATGTTTTTCAGTTTTTATGTTTTTCAGTTTTTATGTTTTTCAGTTTTTATGTTTTTCAGTTTTTATGTTTTTCAGTTTTTATGTTTTTCAGTTTTTATGTTTTTTAGTTCTTATATTTTTTAGTTTTTTAGTTTTTTAGTTTTTTAGTTTTTATGTTTTTATGTTTTTTTGTTTCCCTTTGTTAAAAATATGTGTATGTTACCCCATTTACAATGTGTTAAAGAGGGAGTTAGAAAAATTAAGGATTTGGGTAAAGGCAAAGAAATATTGATACGTTTTATCGTGTATGCCTGAGAAAATAAATGTATATATGGAATTATGTTTGATTTAAGTGTAAAAAATAGGAAAACAAAAGAAGAGAGATTATATTAATTTTATGAACATATCGAAAGAGGAAGCATTTTTTAATATAATGCAAATATAATGTTATTAGAAACTATTTTATACTTGTTCTCCTTTAAAGGAAGAGAACTGTATATATATAAATTTCTTTTTTTTTTAAATTATGAATGAAAGAATATTAAAGAATATTTGGAGATGTGAATCATCATGTCTATTAAGCAAAAAAAATTTGAACTTGAATTTATTTACCTCTTTAAAAATATCATATTGTACTAATTTACTACACGAAAGAAAAAGTAGCATTGTATGTATTAGCAGTGTTAGTGGTGTGAGAAGAGTCGGGAGCACAAAGCCGCACAACATAGTACACATGAACAATGAAAAGAGCAAATGCCCAAAAGAAAGTTGTAAAGTTGGAAATTACGACTTGAAAATCGGCACTACTTACGAAACATGCTGTCTTAAGGGGAAGTTCTGTTCATTTCATTTTGATAAAGATACTCATGTTTTACACGCAGAGAAGAATACTACCAGTAATAGTAGCAATAACAATAGTACCAGTTGCAATAGTACCAGTTGCAATAGTACCAGTTGTAATAGTACCAGTTGCAATAGTACCAGTTGTAATAGTACCAGTTGTACCAGTTGCAATAGTACCAGTTGTAATAGTACCAGTTGCAATAGTACCAGTTGTAATAGTACCAGTTGCAATAGTACCAGTTGTAATAGTACCAGTTGTAATAGTACCAGTGATAATAATAATTTTAGTACCTCGTTTAACAGACGGCGCGTGAGTTATTACTCAACATTTACAAATGACGATGGTGCAGGGGAAAGATTAAAGGATGGGGAGCGAGATTTCCAAAAAGAAAAAAAGAATGTTGGTTATGGTAGCATAATTAGTGGTAGCGTATTTAATGGTAGTTTAAATGAGGGTAGTTATGAAATGGAAGGAAAAAATAATCCAGGGGAAACTATTAAAAGAGAGGAAGGTACACAAGTTGGTATGTCTGAAAAAGAAAAGGAAGACATAATGTATCTTTACAACAATTCAAATAAGGAAAAATCGAATAACGAACGAGACAGTAGGGCGGAAAAAAAAAAAAAAAAAAAAAAAAATAATAATAATAATGATAATAATAAGGACACAATAAGTAGTGACCACTTCCAGAGGGAAGAAGCTACCAGTCGTAGAGAAAGTAACGAAGGAATAATATCCAGGGAAGAAACTATAAATAATGAACGTGTATACAATGAATCGGAAAATTTGAATGACGGAAATGGGGAACAACAAAAGAGGGATGATAACGACAGGAGCAATGAAGAGGGAGATGGAATAAAGGATGAGATGAAGAGAAAGAATGGAGAGTTGAAGGGAAAAGATGACGAGTTGAAGGGAAAAGATGACGAGTTGAAGGGAAAAGATGACGAGTTGAAGGGAAAAGATGACGAGTTGGAGGGAAAAGATGACGAGTTGAAGGGAAAGAATATCGAGATAAAAAAAGTGCTAAATATTATATTTTGTTCATCTATTCCTATGATAGGATTTGGTTTTGTAGATCAGTTTATTATGATTCGTTTAGGTGATATGTTTGATGCATCCATTGGTGTATCATTTGGTATTTCTACTCTGTGTGCAGCATCTATAGGTCAACTTTGCAGTGATACGTTTGGAATATTTTTTGGTTGTTTTATAAATTATTTACTTCAGAAATATAAGGTTATACAGCCTACAAAATTTGATATAAAAAATAAAGTATATCAATATTATACGTTAATAGGGTCAGTTTTAGGAATATTACTTGGTTGCTCACTTGGTATGTTACAACTTATATTTATTGATACTACTAAAAGTGAACGGATGAAAAAAAAGAAAGAGCTCGATTTCATTTTTCAAATGGTTATGTGTGATTGTTCTAATATATTAAATTGTGAAACGTCTACTTTATTTTTATATGATAAAGCAAAAAATGAATTATGGAGTAAAGCTATTCATGGTAGGAAAAATATTATAAAAATTTCAGCTAATAGTAATGAGAAAAGTTTCAATCTATGGGTTCTCCGAAATAAAGAAATTATTAATTGTAAGGATGTACTAAATAATGAATTATACAATCCTGCACATGATGAAAAATTTAATTTTAAAACAAGAACAATTTTAGCTGCACCTATTTTAGACAGAAACAATGAAGTAGTTGGTGTACTTATGTTTTTAAATAAATTAAGGTCTCATGGTGGTTATTTTACTACAAATGATGAGAAATTAGCTGAAATGATGAGTAAACATATTTCCATCTTTATGGAAAAGTTTAATTATATCAGTGAGGGGGATAAAAAAATGATTATTTTTGATAAAGAGAAGGGTAATTCGCAAGAGGGGGAGGGAGAAGAGGAAGAGGAAGAGGAGGAGGAGGAGGAGGAAGATGAAGCAACAGAAAGAGACGAAACAGACGAAGAAGACAAAGTAGACGTAGCAATGGAAGGAGAGAAATCAAACAGGGGAAAGAAGAAATCTGAACG
The DNA here is from genome assembly GCF_900090045.1 of Plasmodium malariae. Classification (NCBI taxonomy): domain Eukaryota; phylum Apicomplexa; class Aconoidasida; order Haemosporida; family Plasmodiidae; genus Plasmodium; species Plasmodium malariae. Next base: position 581,743 of record NC_041778.1, on the reverse strand, counting down.
ACGTAATACTAAATTTAACATGCTAGTGGAAAAAAGTGTAGACGATGTAGTAGAAAGTGTAGCAAACGACACAGCAAAAAATGGAATAGTAAGTGATGAGGAATATGTGAAAAGAAAAAGATTAGAAAACAAAAAAAAAGAGGTAAAAAAAAGAAAAAGGGACAAAGATAAAATAAGCCATTATAGTATTTCACAAATAAACGAGGATGATGATGATGATAAGATTTTCGACGAAGGAAATGAAAATGATAACGGTAAACAGTTTGATGAGGAAGACGATGTATATGATGATGAAGATTACGACGACGATGACGATGAGGAGGAGGAGGAGGAGGAGAGGCAAGAACAGGAGCGGGAGAAGAAACAGGAACATGACCATGATCATCATCAGCGGGAGCACGAAGATGAGGGAAAAACGATATACGAAAGTGAGAAAAAAAACGAAAAGAAATTTGCGGAAAATGGGGATAGCGAGTACATATTAAGGCAACCAAGGGAAGAGGAAATGAAGAGAAGCAAAGAAATTGGAAAATTAGATGCGGGAAAACGTGGCTCATCAGATGGGACGACATATGGGGAAGCAAATTGGACAATACGTGGGAAAGAAAAAATACTGAACAAGTCAGTCCAAGAAGAAAACATTGAACATAAAGCAGTCGAAGAGCAAAAACAGGCAGGAAAAAATGATGAGGAAATGTCTAATTACATGTTAGTGGAAAATTACTTCAATGATAGCAGTTATTATAATGATAACAAATCGAGCGAATGTAACGAGAAAAGCAATTCCTTTGGTGTCAGTAACAAATACATGAATTGGGGAAATTTCATAAATAACAAAAAGGGAACAATCACGCCAAAGGATATAGTAGAGTCTAACGGAGTAGCAAAGTTTAACGGAGTAATCAAGTCTAATGGCGTACTAAATTCTAATGGAGTATTAAATTCTAGTGGAGTATTAAATTCTAGTGGTATAGTTCAGTCTGATGGGGAAAACAAGGGAGACAACGTACCCATCCTGAATATCAATAGTAATCTAAGTGATGATTTGTTGAAAGAGGTGAAATGTTTAGAATCAGACTACGAATCAAAGAAAGAAGCGTTTGTACTGAAAAATACACCAAGGAACGCTGGATCCATCAGTGCTGCATCTTCAAATAGAAATGGGATTGCTAATAGAAGTAAAGATAACGAACATTTAATGGAGCAGGATAGATATATGCATTTGAGTCATACTTCACGCCATATGGGGCGTAGTAATAGTACTGCTAACATTTACCGGGAAGAGGAAAAGCATGGACCTTCTAAATTTTCAAATGTCAAAATATATGATATTAATAAGTACAATGAATGTTTTAATTCTTATTTAGTAAGTATCATTCAAAATATAGATGAGTTTTTTATTAATGTAAAGAAAAGGAGCTACGTATTTTATTTAAAGAATTATGAAGAGAAAATAAATTTGTCTAAAAAATGGAAAATATGTAGTGGTCTTGGTAGCATTTTTAATGGAAGAAATAGTTTTGAAAGTAATGTATGGAACCAAAATAATGTACATGAAAGGGGGTGCGTAGAGACGTATAGAAGAACTGATGATGGTTGCGGTATGGATGGGGTTAATATTGAAGTTGGGGGTATCGATGATAATTACATGAACGTGGTAAGGGGGAGTAAAGAGAACAATAATGTAAATGAGAGGGAAGGGAAAAACGAAAAAAAGGACGAGCAGAATTACAACTACAATTTAAATGTTTTTCTGAACGAAGGTGTGCAAAGTGTACACATAAATTGTGCGCTTGGAATTATTAACAGGATTAACAAAGAAGTGATTAAGATATACTTGAAAAATTTGGAACATGTGGAAAAATTATTATTTAAAAAAAAAATAATAATGTTAGATAATGTTATAAAAGTACATAATATTAGCCCTTTTAATGAAAAAACATTTTCTTACATAAATTTTGGAAGAGTCTTTAATTATGTATCATCTCAAAAAAAAATGGACATAAGAAATTTTAAAATGGTAAAAAATATATACAAATATAATGTATATAAAATATTTAGTAACCATTATAAATATTTTATAATAAAGAAAAAAAAAAAATTAAAGAAATTTTGTTATACCATTAAATATTTTGATATATATAAATTGTGTCATTTCTGGTTTACTATATATTGTCAAAATGAACTGAAAAAATTATTTTACAAAAACCTGAATTTTATTGTTAATTTACACAATTCACGAATAATAGATTTTAAATTAATTAACAATTATATATTAAATAAAATTTACGAAAATGCAGCCGTTAGTTTTATTACTCCAAGTACATGTTGTAACATCAGGACGATTGATTTTTTCTTTAGAGATGATTTGTATCTTTGTAATAAAACGACAATGAACCATATTATTTACAAATATTTCATATTTTACTATTGTAAAAAAAAATTAAAAAAAAAAAGATTTAATTATTATAATTACAACTATCAAGATTTATATATAGCCCAAAATTTTTTTGGACAAAATACACACACGAAAAAGGTACCCAAGATATTACAAGACGATTTGGGAAAGAAGAGTGAAATTATTACAGTAGACAGGTAGAGACGTATTAAAGCATAAAAAGGGAGGGGAGGAAAAAAAAAAAAAAAAAAAAACACACCATAAATTGGGCTCTCAGAAATATACTAATATATTTGTTCCATTAGTCCCCCTAATATACTAGTTATAGAATTGGCAAGAGTTGTATTTCTATCACTTAAGGGGAATATCGCTTTACGTTTTTCTGCACAAATGTTAATACGTCATTTTCCCCAATTTTTCTTAACAGTTCATAATTTTTCCCAGTTTTTTTTTAACAGTTCATAAAATTTCTCAGTTTTTCTTAACGGTTCACATTTTTTCCCAATTTTTCTTAGCGGTTCATAATTTTTCCCAGTATTTCGTAACAGTTCATAATTTTTCCCAATATCTCTTAATATTTTTTTTTCTCCCCCCCCCGTCCTATTTTTTACGCCCGTTCGATGGAAGTTTTTTATTTTTAGCAGTTTTCGTTTAATGGCAAAAAATGATTTGTGCCTGTTTATTCGTACGAAGTGCACTCGGGGGTCCTTTATATGTATATATTAATGCTCGTGGATATTTTCTCCTTCTTTTCATCCACAAATCAGGAGAACTCTCATTTTCCCAATTTGAAAAAGAAAAAAAAAAAAAATTTGTTTATATACTTATGTTCTTATGTCTCTTAAGTTTATTTTGTTTATGTCGATATATTTATGATTCTCACATACTATTTTTCATTTTTGTTTTGCAATTTTTCCGTGATATGATTATTTTATATTTTTGTAAATTAATATATGTAAACGCGTAAATTTTGTGCAATTACATATGCAACTTCATTCTTTTAAATTTAAGTTAGTCTTTTTTTTTTTTTTTTATGCTACAAGAAATATGCCTTTACATTTACCATATTTATATAAAACATGTTGTATCGCACCTTGTCTCATTTCTATGTTACATAATTCCATTTTTTTTTGTTTTTTTTTTGTTGTTAATTTTCCCAATTTTTCGTCATTGTACATTGTTTGACATGTGTGATACCCTATATCATAATTTCGTTTTATTTAACTGTTCTTTTTTTTTTTTTTTTTTTTTTTCATTTTCTGCATTTATTTAAAATTCTTTAAACGTATACTAAATTGAAGAAGATGCGTTTTATGTGTATAAGTATAAGTATATATATATATACATACACATACGCGTGTGTGTATCCTCTTTTTTTTTTTTTTTTTATGTTTAATGTCTTTTTCAAAATTTCAGATGTTGTACATGTAAGAAGAATGCACAAATAGTAAGAACGGAAAGGGAAACTTTATTTTAAGAATATTTTTTTTTTCAGTTTTGTCTGTTCTTAATGTTCTTCATGTTTTTGCTGCTCCTTCCGTTATTACCTTTTTTGCGGTTACTGTTCTGTCCTTTCTTTCATTCAATCTTTCATTTTTTTTTTTTTTTTTAAATAATTTAGAAATATATCTGTTTTAGCCATTTAAACGATGTGCAATTTTAAGCCTCAAAAAGGCGGAAGAACAAAAAAAAAAAAAAAAAAAAAAAAAAAAAGCATTTCCGAATGCAATTGCGATTGAATAGGAGAAATTTTTTGTTAAATTTCCTTCTCATTAAGATTTCTTTTTCATTGTGCAAATATGTTCCAGTTTTGTGAGGAAGAAAAAGTATAAGAAACGTATGCAGAAAAACTGTGCAATAAAAAATGATGGTTTAAAAATTGGTAAATGTATTTTGCTATACGCTTTTTAAAAAATACATAAAAAGAGAAAAAGAAAAAAAAGTCGATAAGCTGATAAGCAACGACAGCAGTAATAACAACTCCTTTCTTCTGATAAAAATGACGACAATTTTTATATTCAGCATTTGCATTATTATATTTACTATTCTGTTAGGAATTCTATTTGACAAAAGGAGAACAAAAGCGCATAAGATAAAAACAGATAATAAAACTAAGCGTAGAAGTACAGAATTACCTAAACAGAAAAAAATGACAGCCATTAGTACTAATAAAAATGCTTCGATTACAAAAACAGCAATAAATAGCACTCCACATTCTATGTTCGATAGATGTGTTGCTTCTTTAAAGGGAAACAACTATCCTGTGAGTGTATGCGTAAATGGAAAATATGGTTAGTAGAAAAAAAAAAGAAAAAAATGGAACAAATGTAACAAATGGAACAAAGGAACAAATGGAACAAAGGAACAAATGGAACAAAGGAACAAATGGAACAAATGGAACAAAGGAACAGAGGAAAAAAGGGAAAAAAAAAATTAAATATAAAAAAAGATTTTTTCATATTGTTCCTACTGCTACTTCCACCACTGTTATTATGACTATACTACTACTTTTACTTTTTTTTTTTTTTTTTTTTTTTTTTGTACCACGTAGGCATCATTGCGGTCAGCTGTAACAATGGCAACTTACAAGTTTATAAAATTAAAAAGGAAGGGACGAACAACATTATTTTAACGAAAAAATTAGATGAAGTGTTTAGCTGCATCGATATAGATAAAGATGCATGTCATTTAATTGCTGTTAGTGAGTTATATTCGACATTAAGGATATTCAAAATAGAGACAACCGAAAATGGAATCAAAAACCTACACTTAACATTAAATGGAAGAAAAGAATTACATAAAAGAAATGTCAAATTTCTCTATGTTCATAATAATTCTTTTATTCTTACGGGAGCAGAGTTAGATGACACAGAAGTAAAACTATGGAATATGAAAGGAGAGCTTTTAAAAACTTTAAGTATTAAACAAGTATACAATCATGATTATGCTATATCCAAAACGCCAAGGTAAAGATTTTAAACTGCTCAAAAATGTATAGAAAATACATGCGCAGGAGCGAATTTTGTGAACATGTACCTCCATAACCACATATATATTTATATATATATATTTGTACACGACTACGTGCATCCGTGTACGATTAACTTTTTTTAAAGGTTTTTCGGTGTTGCCTGTTGGTCAGCTGATATTAAAGTATTTGAGATAAAACTAAAAGAAAATGTATTTCAAAATATAGAGAAAGTTATAGACTTAAAAACTAAATCAGGGACAAAATGTTTATGTTTTAGTAATAATGAAGAAAAAGCATTTCTTATTGACAAGAATGGAATTTTAGCAGTTTATAACCTGAACATACGATATAAGGTATAACTTTATCCTTAATATAATACGTACGTATATACATGCACACGGTGTATACAAACAAACATATATATATATATTCAGGCGTAAACAAAATAGGCACATAAGCTATTCATTTTCCCTAACTTTTTCAGCTGCAAGAAGAGTCCAAAATTTTGTATCAAAAGGACCTCAAGGAAGACAATTTTGAGGATTTTTCAAGAATTTGTATTGCAAATATGAATATATACATTTTCATATACATATACGTGCACATATATATATATATATGTATATATCAACTTATATAGAAGTCTTTTTTTTTTTTTTTTTTTTTTTTTTTTTTTTCTTAATGATACGTTTCTTTTTATTAACTATTACGCAACTTTCTTTCGTAGGTATGTCTGGTGAAGCCAACCATTTAATTGTAATTTCTGGTCTTCATTTGATAATTCTGAAGCAGGAAAATTTACAAGTACGTTGCGTTCATACACGCGTATATACGTTTACATATAAACACACATAAACATATACACATACACGTATATACGTATACGTATGTAAGTATATATTTACTCATACATGTATACATATTCGCTTAGCTTTTAAGTGCAAGTACGTCTCTATATCCTCCTGTTTAACAATAGTGCAGTACGCGATATATAAAACACCTTCTGCAAATTTATACGTGCTTATACATATGCATATACATATATATAATATATACATATATATACATATATTAACAATTTTCAGATCGTAAATAAAATAATTAATGCTCATGCGTGTGAAATTTTTGGGGTCCTCCCAATTCCTGATTCTTCCCTTTTTCTTACATGGGCAGTAAGTTGAATTTTCAAATAGATCAGATAAAAAAAAGAAAAAAGAAAAACAGTGCCCATATATATATATATATATATTTATATATATATGCATATATGAACACGTGAACGCATAATTGCACACACTTACAATACTTCCTTACATACTTACGTGCATATGTAATAGGGTGAAAAAAAGTTAGTGCGATTTCGGATAAAATGAAGTTAAAAAGCATTACTAAATTTTTGCATAAATATAAATGGCTTAAATACTCATATTTATTCTCCCTCTCTCTTTTTTTTTTTTTTTTTTTTAACAGAATGATGGCTACATAAAATTATGGAATATATCAAAGATATAATAATGAAAGGAGAAAAAAAAAAAAAAAAAAAATGAGTATCATTTTCCTTTACGTTAATGTATTTTTTTTTTTATGGTTTATTTTAATTTATTTGAAAAGTAAATTTTGGTATATCCAAAATAAAGTACAAAACCATGATGTCGAAATAGGGGTAGTCTTAGGATCAGGTGGACACACATTTGAAATATTGGAAATATTGAAGATTATAAAAAATAGTAATATAAATTTTCATTTATTTTACGCAAGTAATGATAATTTTAGTAAAATAAAAGCAGAGAATACGTTGAAAAATTATAAAAAGAACTTTTTACCAATTCCAAGGTGTCGAAATGTTGGTGAATCATATCTATTATCATTTGTAAAATTTTTTATTACATTTATTTATTGTATATTTATAACATATAAAATGAATAATATGAATTTAATTATAGTAAATGGTCCAGGAACATGCGTACCTGTTGTTTTTTCATTACTGTTCAGAAAATATATTTTTTTAAAACAAATTAAAATAGTTTACTTAGAGAGTGTTTGCAGAATATATTCCTTATCCCTTAGTGCCAAACTTCTATATTACTTTAGCGATTTGTTTGTTGTTTTTTCTGAGCACTTACAGAAAAAATATAAAAAAGCTAAATTTTATGGTTACCTGTTCTAGCTGGCATTTTGTAAAATTATATATTTTTTAAAAGATATTTGTATGTATGTATGTATGTATGTATATATATGTATATGTGCTTATATCTTTAATGATATACATGCGCACGCATATTTGTTTTTAGCCATATGAACTTTTGCAGCAAAACACAAAACGTTTTTCACGTATGTAATTTCTGTCTTCATAATTTGCTAATTAAAATATACCTAAGCATTATTATCAGTACTATTACATTATGTACTCATATACTTAAAATAAAAGACTCTTACGGTATTTTTAAATTGTAGTACATATGATCTATTGCAAAAAAAAAAAAACAAAAAAAAAAGAAAATTTTTAATATACTAAACAAATAAACATAGTTTAAATGCATATTGTATAATATATATAATACCCTTTTTCTTCCCCCCCTAAATGCTATGTAAAAACAAGAGGGAGCAAAAATAATCGGTACATGGCAATTCGATCTAACCTTAAAACCGTTCAACATAAAATACAAGCATATATATATGTAAAAAATAATATATACAGATTGACATATAATACAATTTTTGGAAAGTACGGACAAGTAGGACAGTTACTGTTACTATGTAACCCTACGTAAACATATTCTTGTTGTTCTGAACTTGAGAATGTTCTCTAAATATGCATATATATACATATATATATGGAGCAAACTAGCGCATATTTTTCAAAAGTTAACTATGTAAAACAAAATTTATTCTATATATTTTTTGTATTTTCCGTAAGAGAATTTTACTAGTACATAAACTCATTTTTACGTTATCTGCTCATCTTTTAGTTCTTGAACTTGGATGCAAAAAAAAAAAAAAAAAATAAAATAATAAAATAAAAAAAAATAATAAAATAAAAAAAAAATAAAAAAATAAAATAAAATAAAAATAAAATAAAAATAAAATAAAAATAATAAAAAATAAAATAATAAAATATATATGGTATTAAAAAGCTATTAAGCTGTTAATATGTCAGTGGTTAAATTATTTTAGATAAGTAACCATGAATCTGCTATTTTATTAATTTTGTGGTAAAAAAATATGTTGGGTCTTTCTTTCTTTCTTTCTTTCTTTCATTTTTAATGTAATAATATATATAATAATACATACCAAAATATACGGATCGTTAAAGTTATTATAACAGACATTATAAAATTTATTTAAATTATCTATCGCTTAATTTATCCATTTGTATATATATATATATATATAGTTTCCTCTAACAACAGGGGAAATATATATTTTTTATGGAGATTCAATAAAATAAATATTTGTTTTTTACAATGGTTTATCATGCGTAAAAAATGCATTTTTTTATTTTTATTATTTGCTTTTAAAAGTATTTTCTTAGCATTCTTTTTTTTTTTTTGCTTTTGTTTCCTCCCCCCCACTCGTATTTTGTGGGGTTATAAAAAATTATGAACATTCATGCAAATTTACCACGGATAAATAATATGTAATATATGAGATAAGTAAATATATATTATATATGAAATATATTATATTTAAAATAATATATTTAATATATTATTTGTAATATATAATATATAAACAAAATAAAAATTTTATTTTGAAGAAAAACAGAAAGTTTTATATATATATATATTTGTTTAAACCCTTTATTCTTTTACTTTTATGCCATTTAAAAAAAAGATGTATATTGATTTTATCAAAAAAAAGAAAAGAAAAAAAAGTAGCTTTTATACAAGTTATATTAAGTGCTAAAAAAAAAAAAAAAAAATAAAAAAAAATAAAAATAAAAAAAATAAAAATTAAAAAAATAAAAATTAAAAAAAGTTACTAAAAAATTTTAATAAAAAATATTAATAAAAAATATTAGTAAAAAATATTAGTAAAAAATATTAGTAAAAAATATTAGTAAAAAATATTAGTAAAAAATATTAATAAAAAAAAATAATAAAATATTAAGTATATTATGCGTTTATTTTTAACTAACCTCTTTTTCAATTTTATGAATGCATAAATATATTTTATTTTGCGCATATGCGGATTCTCGGAAAATTCGTATTTATAAAAAAGGAGAATAAAAATTTTTAACTTATTCAGGCATATTTAGTTAGAAAGCGGAGGAATAAACATATATATGTTTGTATTGTAAGCATGTATATGTTTGTATTGTAAGCATGTATATGTTTGTATTGTAAGCATGTATATGTTTGTATTGTAAGCATGTATATGTTTGTATTGTAAGCATGTATATGTTTGTATTGTAAGCATGTATATGTTTGTTTGTATGCATGTATATGTTTGTTTGTATGTATACATATGTACATTTCTTAACACGTGAGTAGTCGCTATATATTGCGTATGTACAAGTCAAAATATATAGACGAATTTCGTAAAAAACATGTACAAGTTATTCCAAACATGTACGAGTTATAATATATTACGTGCTTATATATGTACATAAGTACGCTTGTATATTGTATATGTTGTACATAATTTAAGTAAGATGTATTATAAAAACAATAAGGAGTGTACTTCTTACTATTTTTATTAAAAATGATATGGGAAAAAGAACAAGATGTGCAAACAGTTATATAAAAACAAGCGGAGGAGTGTTTATAGGATGTATAGAAAATGAAAAAAAAAATGGTTGGGGTATAAATATTAATAATAATGGAAATAAATATGAGGGATTATTTGAAAATGATAAGAAAAATTTATTTGGTTCAGAATTGTTGTGCTGTTTATACAGTCATAATTATAAATATAAAAGAAAAAGTGGAGAAGAAAATAGTGAAGAAGAATTTGAAAAAGGCAATATATGTCTTTACGAAAATAGATATATATATATAGGCAGTTATAAAGAAGGAAAAAAACATGGAAATGGAATTTTAATTGATTACAACTCCTATGCTATGTATAGCTGCATATTTCTAAGAAATGAGATAATATATAAAGATATTTTATTTTCGTCAGTTCCTAATTTCCCATCACAGGATGGCAAATCGAACTCGCTTTCCCTTTTTTATGAAAAAAAAGAAAATGAAGAGAACAATATTTTTTCAAATTTTAACGCAAACATTAACGCTAACATTAACGCTAACATGAACGCGAACATTAACGCGAATATTAACGCGAATATTAACGCGAATATTAACGCGAACATGAACGCGAACATGAACGCGAACATGAACGCGAACATGAACGCGAATATTAACGCACACCTTAACACAGACAGTAATAAAAATAGAGCAAAAAAAAAAATTATTATGAACAGTTCAGGTGCGAATGAAAAGAGTAAAAAAGAGAACGATATATGTGTATTTATAGAGAATCAGTATAAAAGGAACATTTTTAATTATGTCAGTTTTTATAAACATATAATGCAAAAAATGAAAAGGGTAGGCTTCAATGAATTGTTTTCATATTCCAAGTTGAAAAAAGAGGTATATTTTGAAGATTTAAAAGGAAAAAAAAAAAAAGAAAAAGAGAGAACAGAAAAGGAGAAAAAAGAAAAGATAAATAAAAAAAAAGAGAATAAAGAAAAGGAGAAAATAGAAAAGGAGAAAAAAAAAAAAATTATACGTGATGATGCTGTTCTTTTAAAAAATTGGAAAGATAAGGAAAAAGGCAGTTGTACAAATAAGTTGCAGCTTATGTATAATAAGTATAAAAATGGCATGAACATACAGGAAACACATGAACAAGTAATGGAGCAAAAAAATGATGAAGAAAAAAAGTCTTTTTATAAAAAACAGGTTAATGAGTTTTTTTTAAATAAGGAGTTACAAAATAATTTTGAAAATGTACAAGTGAATAAAAGAATGATAGAATATATAGGAAAAATAAAATCAACTGGTCCACTTTCTAATGAGGAGAAAAATGCTTATAATTTTCTTTCCAGTGGAGTAACAAACGAAATTATGAAAGAAAACGAAGATACATATGAAAATAATAGCTTACCACTAGTTTGTAATGGAGGTAATACTAGAAGGGGTGGTAGTAATAATAATAACTTGAATATGACTAAATCTGTTGAACATTTGATTAAAATTAAGGAGTATGAGGAAAAAAGTACATATAATAATATAATTTCTTATAATATGGGTAAAGATATATCAATAGCATACTGGAATAATTTGTCAGATGATGAAAAGAAAGCATGCGTCTTAGTTGATGGTGAGGAAAAGGAGGAATTGAACGGAAAAGAAAAAAAAAAAAAAAAAATTATTACCTTGGTTGAAACAAATACAAAAGAATTGCATAGTTGTGTAAAATATAAAATAAAAAAAAATGATAAATTGAAAAACAGTTTTATTAGTAAAGAAAAGATAGCAACTCCTACTGTCCTAAGTAACACAGAAAATGAAAAGGGCTGTGATGATAGTTCTTTGTCCTTTTGCAACTTTGAGTTTATCTCATCGAAAAAAAATAAAAATAAAAAAATGGAAGGAGGAACAGAAATGGAAGGAGGAACAGAAATGGAAGGAGAAATAAAAATGGAAGGAGAAATAAAAATGGAAGGAGAAATAAAAATGGAAATAGAAGGAGGTAGACTAGATAATAGTATGTTACAGAAGAGTAATAGTAAAATAGATTTCCCAGAAGATGTGGAGAGTTGCACTAGTGTGAGACACTCCAGCATTAATAACAGTACCAGTGTTTTAATTAAAAAAAAGAGAAATTATGCGAATAATTATGCATATAATGACACAACAAGGAATAACACCAGTAGTGGAATCAGCTGTGTGGGGAGCGAAGTGAACGGGTGTGTTGGTAGTGGTGGCTGTGATGACGATTATATTGACAATGGTAGTGGCAGTTGCAACAGTAGTAGCAGTAGTAATAACAGTTGTTTTGATTATAATATCGGAATTAATTGCCAAAAAAAAGGGCATATAATCGAAAGGGATAGTGGACAGGGGAAGAGCGGAAGCTTTGATGATGGAAATGGCAGTTATAATAGTAGTTGGGGTAAAACTAGGATGAATAATAGTTGTGTTGGTCATGTGAATGGGAAATATAGGGCTAAATATGGGAGGAAGAGTAGTAAAGGCGAAAGGAATTATGGGAATGGAGGAGGAAGCAGTAGCAGCAGCGGTAGTAGTAACGACAATAATAATAATGAGAATAATAAGAGTTACAATTACAGTTGTAATCGTAGTTGCAGTTGCAGTTGCAGTTGCAGTGGTAGTCGTAGTTGTAGTCGTAGTTGCAGTTGCAGTCGTAGTCGTAGTCGTAGTTGTAGTCGTAGTTGCAGTTGCAGTCGTAGTCGAAGCATCCGTGATAGTAATTCTTTTTTGAATATGAAGAGCGATGAAGGAGTGCGCAAAGAAATAGAGGGTTTACTGCCTAAATATTTGAGGAGGGAAAAAAGACAGAAATGCCTTTCCCGTGCTCAGAATTGTGTATACTGGAACGTATTTGAGTTAAGCTACTTCCTGTTCCTCATAAGTATACCAAAGAAAATAATAGAAATCTTTATAATAAATCAAATAGATGGGTATTGCTTAAAATACTTAGAAAATAAGGTATTAAAAAAAATGGGTATATATGATAAAATAATTAAAAAGTATATACTATTGTCTATTCAATATTTGCTAAGATTAAGAGAAAAATATAAATATAAAAAGAAAAGTAAAGGATTAAATGTAATAATTGATAAAAATTTTACATTAAATAAAAAAAAAGTACAGTTTATAAAATTAATTGGAAGAGGAGGATATAGTAATGTGTACAGATGTATATATGGTGATAAGCTGTTAACATATAATGATTATTTTTATATAAAATATTCAATTAATAATATAGCTTTAAAAATTTGTATAGATAAAAAATATAGTTATGAATTTTTTTCAGAATTGCAAATTTTATCATCTTTAAGACACCCAAATGTTTCTTTATTTTTAGGTGGTTTAAAAAGTCCACAAGGAATTGCATTAGAATATATAAGATGTGGTAGTTTATTTGATATAATGCATAAACATAAAGTGAAAATAAAAATTTATGATATTATAAAAATGTGTAAAGACATAACTTCATTTATGTGTTTTTTGCACTATAAAGGTATTTTACATTGTGATTTGAAATCATCGAATATTTTACTTTCTGTATCGGGAGAAATAAAAATTTGTGATTTTGGCCTGTCTGTTCAGAATTTTTATCAAAAACCAAAATTTTTAGGAATTGTTGGTACATATCAGTGGACAGCTCCCGAGATATTAAGAGGAGAGGGATATACACAAGAAGCAGATATATATTCATTTGGTGTAATTCTATGGGAGTTGTTACATTGTAGAATTCCTTTTAATGATTTAAAACATCCTTTAGATATTATTGCACATGTTGGTTATGCTAATAAACAGCTAGCTATTAACAGAAACTTACCAAAAAATATTAGATATATACTAAACAGATGCCTACACAGAAATAAACGTAAAAGAAAATCTTTTTTTTTTTGGTCCGAGTACTTTGACCTGCTGCACAAAATGTACTCGGTTGATGTAGAGGAGCGTCTGAACTTTTTCTTTGCCTAGCCCGTTTGCTTTACCGGTATGCGGAAGTGCGAACGTGTGTTATATGGGCGGGATTGTTTGTATGCGTTTTGTGTATATATGTGTGTGCATATAATTTATATATGCATATGCGCGAGCTTTTTGTTTGTATGTATGCGCATCCCAGACGTATGCCCTCTTGTCCTCTTCTTAAGGAGGTTAAGAATTTCTCATTTTTTTGTGTACTGAAAAAAAAAAAAAAAAAAAAAAAAAAAAAAATCAAAAAGAATATCCAATATGTCACTAATTAATGATGATAAAAATATTTTTTTGTTTTCTATTCGTATGCGTTCCTTGATAAGAAGAGGGTTTGCATTAGGATTTTTGCTGCACACCTTTCTCTTCGAACATTTGCCTTGCTTTTTTTTACGTAGCAATTTTTGCTTTTCACCTTTTCACCCTTTAGCACCTTCCATTTTTCATCTTCCATTTTTGTTTTCCTTGTGTCCGTTATGTGGCTCATAATTAGTGCATTATTCAAAATTGTTTTCCTCTTTTAAGAATGCTTTTGTATTCTGTAAATTTTTTCTTTTTTTTTTTCCTTTTTTTTTTTTTTTTTTATGTGGAGCTTTTGCATTTTTTTTAAGTTTTCTTTTTTCAATTATTTTTAGTTAATTTATTAATTTTTTTGTTGAAAAATATTCCTCTTTTTGATACCACACCGCTGTGAGCCTTTACTGAAGTTGAGGCCTTTCACTTTTCATACTGGTGAAAAACGTTAAGAGAAGAAAAGGTGTGTGTTTAGGTGGGTATGTTGCATATACGACACGCACAACACGCACATATATATACATATGCGTACATATGCGTACATATGCGTATATATGTTTACCTATTTATATATACCATGTGCACGCGCACGTGCACGAACAAACCTGACAATTTCATTTAAAACACCGCTACATTTTGAGTTGTAGCGCTACATGATAACTTGAAATACCGTCAACAATTTGGTAAAGTGAAATTTTCTCAAAATGGGGAATATGCAATATAGATATGATAAATGCGTTATATATACGATTTATGCGATTTACACTATATGTATGATAACAATTTCTGTTCCGTTAAAAAACTTGGATTTAATTTTTTTTTTTTTTTTTTATAATATTTATATGTAATACTTCTTTTCCTGGGTATGTAACGTTTCTATTTTCTCTACGTGTCCCTTAAGCACATTCTACATTTCTCCATTAAATGAGTGAATACAAAAAATCTGTTTTAATTTTTTAAAAATAAGTTTATTAAGAAGTATGAGATGAGGTGTACACCTATTTTTATTTTTTATTAACACAAAAAATAGGGGAAATCTACGTAAAACGGGGAAGGGGCATATAAAAATAAAAAAAAAAAAATAAAAATATAAAATAAAATAAGATAAAAAGGAAATAAAATGAAATGCGATAAAGTACATACAAAGAAAAATAGGCATCGCACGAGAGCTAAAAGAAAAAAAATCGAGCCCATATATTAACACCTCGTCCCTCATAAAAAAATAAAAAAAAATAATACATTTATTTTAGGGTTTTTGCAAAAATTAAAAATGAACTAATTTTGAATTTTTTTTTTTTTTTTTAGAATAAACATATGTATGTTATACATGTATGTAATACCACTACATAAGAATTTATTGTATCAATTTCTCTAATTATTTGGCGCATTCTTGTTACAGTTTTTATTTATTTTTTTTTTTTTTACCCTGTTTTCTCCTTATAGAGCATTAATTTTTTCTTTTTTTATATGACACACTTATCCATAATATAAGAATAAGTTTTTAAAGCAGTTGCATTTTGCGTTATATTTTGGTATGAGCGCACATTGGTACATGAGCACATGCGTACAAGCATACATGAGTACTTTCGTATAAGTGCACATTGACACTACATGTATGTATGCACTGAAGTTCACACGAGCTAAGTAAAGCAAATGTAATGGCGTTGCAGTAATATATCCTCCATATATACATATACAGGTGCACGTATATATACCCGCATATATACTTACGCGTTTACGTACATATATTTATATATACCCACTGTGAAACACCGAATACAGAAGTAAACCACTTTTATGGTGTAACGTTTTGACGTGGCTTAGTATTAAAGAAAAAAAAAAAATATATTATATTTGCCATTGGACATATCGTCGTTCAACTTTGCCTGACAACATATACATCCAATCACTTTATAATCCCAGTCTGAACAGTGTAGTTCACAATTCGCAGTCCGTTACGTTGCTGCCGTTACGTTGCTGCCGTTACGTTGCTGCAGTTACGTTGCTGCCGTTACGTTGCTGCCGTTACGTTGCTGCCGTTACGTTGCTGCCGCCACTTTGCTGCCGCTACTTTGCTGCTTTTATTTTTCATAACATCCTCTCCTCCACCGTCCGTACCCCAGTTATATTATACCACTTACGTTCTCTGGCAATTTGCAAAATGAGTATAAAAATAGACGAGGCAGTTTTAGAGAAAGCAAAAAAATTCCAAAAAGCAAATGAAGAAGAGATCGAATTGAAGAAACTAAAACCTTTGACAGAAGGGTTATTAAGTCCTGGTTTGAATTTGTTAAGAGTAAGTGAAAAAGGATGCAGGAACCGAATAAAAATATGCAACGTTTTAAATATACCATCAAATGAAGAGGAATATAAAGATGATTCAAGAAAAAATATATATATTGACAAAGTAATAACAGTATGTGGTTGGAGTAAAGCAGTTAGAAAACAAGGAGGCGGTAGATTTTGTTTTGTAAATCTAAATGATGGTTCTTGTCATATAAATTTACAAATAATTGTTAATCAGAATATAGAGAATTATGAGAAATTGTTAAAATGTGGTGTAGGATGTTGTTTTCGTTTTACAGGAAAATTAATATTATCACCTATTCAAAATGAAGAAAAAAAAGGATTAATCAAACAATCTGTAGAATTAGCATTAAATGATAATAGTCAACACTCTTTTGAAATATATGGTGAAAATCTTGATCCACACAAATATCCTCTTTCAAAAAAAAATCATGGAAAAGAATTTTTAAGAGAAGTTGCACATTTAAGACCACGTAGTTATTTTATCAGTTCTGTTTTTCGAGTAAGAAATGCTTTAGCAATAGCTACTCATTTATTTTTTCAAAGTAGAGGCTTCTTATATATTCATACTCCTTTAATTACCACATCCGATTGTGAAGGCGGAGGGGAAATGTTTACAGTAACCACGTTGCTTCCGGAAAATGGAAACGTTAACGCGATCCCAAGGACGAAAAGAAAGGGGGAAAAGCGCGAAGATGGAATTTCTGCTTCCACAGTTGACACCATTTCTACGGTTCATACAACTGATACGCCTATCTATGCTGCTACCTCTGCTTCTACTACCACTATATCCCATGGTTGTGAAGGTGGGGAAAAGAGTCAGATAGATTACAAGAAGGATTTCTTTAGTAAGCAGGCATTTTTAACAGTGAGTGGACAGCTGTCCTTGGAAAATTTGTGTTCATCCATGGGGGATGTATACACATTTGGTCCAACTTTCCGCGCTGAGAATTCACATACATCGAGACACTTAGCGGAGTTTTGGATGATCGAACCAGAAATTGCTTTTTCTGATTTATACGATAATATGGAATTAGCTGAAGCGTACATAAAATACTGTATATCGTATGTATTAAATAATAATTTTCATGATATATATTATTTTGAAGAAAATGTGGAAAACGGGTTAATAAAGAGATTAAAAAATATACTGGATGAGAAATTTGCAAAAATTACTTATACAAATGCTATTGATTTGTTACTACAATTTTCGTACATGTTCGAAGTACCAGTAAAGTGGGGTATGGATTTACAATCAGAGCATGAACGATTTATAGTAGAACAAATTTTCAAAAAGCCTGTAATCGTTTTTAATTATCCTAAGGATTTAAAAGCTTTTTATATGAAATTAAATGATGACCAAAAGACTGTTGCTGCTATGGATGTACTCGTTCCCAAAATAGGAGAACTTATAGGAGGCTCACAAAGAGAAGATAACTTACAGATATTAGACAAAATGATTATTGAAAAGAAATTAAATATGGATAGCTATTGGTGGTATAGACAACTAAGGACATATGGATCCCATCCTCATTCTGGTTTCGGCTTAGGTTTTGAACGACTAGTTATGTTAGTAACAGGTGTCGATAATATTAAGGATACCATTCCTTTTCCGAGATACCCTGGGCATGCGGAGTTTTAGCTAGTTCACTCAAATCAATGCATCCATTTTATCTGCTCCATTTAATAGAGCTACCCCATGGCGGAGCCCTGGACCCCTTCTCTCTCACTGTATCCTTATGATATATATATTACCCCTTTTACGTTCCTTTCATCATTCCATAATGCTGTCATTCGTGCGTTTATTCTGCCTTTCTAACTTCGCAGCTTCATTACTTGTTTCCTTTTTTTTTTTTTTTTTTTTTTTTCTTTTTTCCTCGCTAGCTACAATACTGGTCAGACAAACGGGGCGACGTCGCCCCCCCCCCCCTTCCAACCAACCCCTATATGTGAGTGCCTATATAAATGTTCATATGCGCCAACGTGCAACGGTATAACAATGAGCGCAAATATGCGCAGTACTTATGAGGTATATCTATCGGTAAGAACACCGCATTTAGGGGCATGCCCTGTAGCTGCTACCAATAGTCCCAACTCACTGATCATGTGCAAAGAAAATCGGTGCATCGAACTTCGATAGCTGCGTAACATCCTTTGCTAATATTCCCCTTCTCGTTTTTCTTTTCTCCCTTCTTTTGTCTTCACGTTTAGGATAACTTTGTTTATATATTTCGTTTAGTAGTTCCTCGTTTTGTCTTTCTGCCATATTGCTGTCTTGCATTATATCATAGAGTTTTAAATTTTCGTCCATATCAAACTTCATCTTACTCTGTTGGGAGTTTTCAGCTGTTAAGAAATTTTCATTAGTCTGTACTCTGCTTAGTATGCTGTTCCCGGTAGGAGAATGGGGGCAATCCTTTAAGTCCTTTGTCCCCTCGCAATTTTTAACAGTTTCGCAATTTTTAGCAGTTTCGCAATTTTTAGCAGTTTCGCAATTTTTAGCAGTTTCGCAATTTTTAACAGTTTCGCAATTTTTAACAGTTTCGCAATTTTTAACAGTTTCACCAATTTGGTATATTAAGTTAGAGGCCCCTAACAAACAGAGTGTGTCACTTATATGCTTCGGTATTTGTGCTGATACAGATACAATTTTATTACACTTGGACTCAAAAGTAACGTTAAAACAATGGAGGTGCAGTTTTAACTGTTCATTAGTACTGTTTGGGTTATATACCCTTTTTAACAATTCCCTCCTGCTTTTGAAAACATTTCTTCTGTACATTTCATCATGAAATGGGAAAAAAAAATTCTTTTTAAATTTTTTATGTACATTAATATATTCATTATCACCTACAATACATGTATTCAAGGAGTAGAACAGTAAAGGCTTTATATATTTACAGTTATTAGCATTTGTAAAAATTTTTAAAAGACTAAAATTTTCTTTATTACGTAATATTGTATTACTAATAACATCATATTTGACACTTTTTAAATTATGAACATGTTCATAATTATTTGTAGGCATCATAATATTTGAATTTGGTAAATATTTTAAATATAATTTTATTTCCCTATCCTTTTTTTTTTCTATTTTACCATAAACTAATGTTATAAATATATTTTCATACATATGATTTTTAATAAATTTATTTTTGCATACAAGTAAGCACCCTCCTATGCTGCTATGCAATTTGTATACAATGTTAACATTATGTGCATTCTCCAAATTTAACTGATGAAGATTTTTTATTATGCTTTCTTTTTCTTTTCTTTTTCCAAACGTAGATATACCATACCCTTTGTCAATTACCAGATAATCATCATCATTATAAAGGACTCTGGATGGGGGAAAAACGAACGGAACGAAGTTGATCAGTGTGTGTGTGTGTGTGTGTGTGTGTAAATTTCTGCACACGTGTTGAACATGGTGCTCAAATAAAATTTGCAATAAAAGGAAAGGAAAAGATGTAAAAGAAATATATGAAATAAAAAAAAAAAAAAAAGAAAAGAGAAAGCCTTGCTTTATTTCAAGCCGCTTCTTACAGCTTGTTCATGTCAAGCGAACTTTTTGTGCTTGATATTCCTCTTCTAATCGAATTAATGAAAACAAAACGGCTTTTTAGCTGTAAAAAAAAAAAAAAAAAAAAAGAGTTTTCAAATAATTATTGTTCGTACTTTATCCACATGTAGGAGTAATATACTCCTTTCATACTGAAGAAATAGCAAAGGGGAAAAATAAAACGTCTACGAATTATCAGCATGTGTAAAACAAGTATACCATCATTTATCCTCCGCTCGCGCTTCGACAAAAGGGTGGGTGTATGCCTTTTTAAACGAGGAAAACGTAGCATGCACAAATGCAAACACATGCGCATAAGCACGTACGTATGGGCATGTATTACATATGTACTTATATGCATGTATATAATATATATATATATATATATATATATATATATATATATATATATATATATATAACTGCTAACAGTCATATGTTTGTGATGTACCCATATCTGCATATATTTACTTTTGTCCTTTTACTTAAGTGCTCTTTAACAGCGAAACGAATAAAACTATCATTCATTGTGTAGAATTGTTTGGTTTCATAAAAAAAAAAAAGAATTCCTACGCGAAAGTGCATGTGACTACTTTGGCAAAGTAAACTATTATAGGGCAAAAAAAAGGAAAAACAAAAACAAAAAGCAAAAGCAAAAACAAAAATAAAAAGCAAAAGCAAACGCAAAGAAAAAGAAAAAGAAAAAGAAAAAGAAAAAAAGTGCATTCCGTATTACCCTTGTAATATTAACGATAACTGGAGTCACTCATGAAGCAGGCTTCGTCAAAATTATGCATATTGTACCTACATCCCTGTGTACATTTATATATATAAATAAATATATATACATATATATGTATATATACGTGCACGGATGAACGTGTGCACATTTATACGTGCAAATGCTCACATTTGTATACAGCAACGTAATTACTTTTACATGAACAGTTCAGCTTATTGCTACATTTGTGCTGACGTTTTCGATCCGCTTGAATTGTCGGTTATACGAACAAATTTTCATCATGTGTAAATGAGGAAATAGTAAGTCATAGTGAGGTAAAAATAAAGGTAAGATCAAAACCTTCTGCAGGGCAGCAAGCATATGTTTGAAGAAATTTTACGTTTTAGGGAAAATTTTATTCTTTATATGTAGCTGTATTTTATTTCATTTCATTTTAAGTCATTTTATTAATTTTTATTGCATTTTATTTCATTTTATTTGGCCGCCTTTTATTTTACTGAATATTTTGTCATTATTTATTTTTTTATTTCGTTTTATTGCATTGCATTGCATTTCATTTTTTTTTTTTTTTTTCTTTGCATTCTTATTAAATAAAAATGATGTAGATAGCAAGTGCGGAAAACCATAAGCAGTTGAATATTTTTGGAATAAAAAATTTTTTAAACACATATATTTGTAGTTACGCGCGAGCAGGGGGAACAGTAGCAATAAGCAAATTTGCATGTTTGCATGTGTGTATGTGTATTTGTTTATTTCTTTATTTGTGTGTAAACATAGATACTTATATATGTACATGTGTATGTATGCACAAGCACTAGGTATACACACGTAGACATATTTAATGTGTACAAAGTAAAAACCTTTTTTGTTACAGCATTTCGAAAAAATGGGTAAAAGCGATCTTGCCGTATTATTTTCAATAGGTATGTACCTCCTGTCGTCAATAACATCAGTTTTCGTAAATAAATATGTGTTAATGGATGATGTTATTGATACAGTTTTATTAATATTGTTACAACACTTATCATGTTTACTTTTTTTATTTTTATTTAAAAAATATTTGACAAAATTACAAAATGATAATAATACAGAAGGGGAAAATTTTTCGTTATATGAAGGAATAAAACATATGTGGTTATTAATAATATCATTTAATTTTACTTTAATTTTGGGGAATATTTGTTTAAAATATACAAATATATCATCTTATCAGCTAGCTAGATCTATGACACTACCATTTAATTTTTTTTTTTCTTATTTTTATTTTAAACAAATTAAATTTAATATCTTAATGATATGTTCATGCATTCTTGTTTCCATCGGATTTTTCATTTTCTCAATAGACGCCGTAAACACCAACTACAGATCCGTCTTATATGGTTCGCCTACAACGAATGCATGGGTGAACTGTCCAATACATTGCCATATGCTCCTGCACATTCATGCAATACGTGAATACAGTGGCGTGCCCATACATGAGTATAACTACATGAACACGCACATAAATACATATGTGCATGCAACTGATAAAACACTGGAGCGTGACGAGAACAATTTCTTTAGACTAAATGAGTGCAGTAAATTCCATGAAGAACTCATCTTCCACTAAAAAAATGATTTTATATATCGCAGTTTTAAACGTTGTACAATGCAAACGTTTTCTTTGTAAAAAATATTTGCGCATTATGGACTCTTTGCGAGAATTCTTTTTTCTCTTTTAAGCCATTTTTTTTTTTCTGTTTTTCGTTCTTCGCGCATATATCTGTTTGTTTTTCTGCCTTTTACGTATATTTTTACAATTTTACATTTATACTCATGTACATGTACATGTACATGTACATATATATATATATATATATATATATATATATATGCAAATTTTTTTTTTTTTTTTTTTTTTCCATTTCATCTTGTAGGCACAACTGTTTCCATAATACAAGCCATACACCTCAACTTATTAAAACAAAAATTACTGATATACAAAAATAAAATGATTATGCTACGTTACAACTTGATATATTCATCTATCATTTTGTTCATTTACCTGACCATAACAAGAGACATTTTTGCTGTGTTTAATCTGAACTACCGAGCTGCCTTTTTTCTCTTCCTATCTTGTAAGTTTTTTTAAAAAAAAAAAAGGAAAGAAGGAAAAGGAAAAAACGGAAAAGGAAAAAACGGAAAAGGAAAAAGCGAAAAAGGAAAAAACGAAAAAGGAAAAAGCGAAAAAGGAAAAAGCGAAAAAGGAAAAAGCGAAAAAGGAAAAAGCGAAAAACAGAAAAAAGGAGAAACAGAAAAAAGGAAAAAAAGAACAAAAAAAAAAAAACGGGGCGATGGAAAAAAAAAATGCAAAAAGCTAGGTCAATTGAAAAGGTGGAACATATACATACATTCATACGTACATAGGTACATATATATATATATATATATGTATATATATATTTATATATATATATATATATATACACGGGCGTACACTTATACGCACAGTACACATCCGTGCATCCATACGTATATATCTCTGTATGCGTGAGGCCAACGGTTTTATAGTTTTTCCCATGTACGTGTTTTTTTTTCCTAGGTGTATCAGCAATATGCGTAACGTTTTCCTCCTTTTTGTGTATTTATTATACGGACAATGTTGTTTATAATATGTTCGGGAACGTTAAATCCACCATGCAAACATTTCTAAGCAAATATTATAACTCGGAGCACTTGAACTTATATACTATGATAGGAATAATATTCACTACACTAGGATCTTTTATATATACATATTCTTGCGAGTACACCAAAAAAAAAAAAAAAGAATTAAAAAAAAAAAAAAAATCTACATAAACTGTGTACAATTTACTATCAATTTTGAACAGTATACCTTTAGAATACTGTGCATATATATGTACATATAAGTACACATATATGAATATTTGTTTTGTTTTTTCTTTTTTTCTCTTATTATTTAATTTTTTCCCACTTTAATCACATATACACATATATATATGTATGCATATCTATATATATATATTGTTTATATATATATTATTTATATATGTATTATTTATATATGTATTATTTATATATGTATTATTTATATATGTATTATTTATATATGTATTATTTATATATGTATTATTTATATATGTATTATTTATATATGTATTATTTATATATGTATTATTATATATATATATATATATATATATATATATATATATATATGTGTATATGTATATATATGATGTCATGTCACAATTACAATATAATACTGTACTTCTTTTTATACAACATTTCACCTTGTTTTTTCACCTTATTTATTTTAATTATTTTCTTTATTTTAATTATTCAATTAATTTTAATTTATTTATTTTTATTTATTTTATTTATTTTTATTTATTTTATTTATTTTATTTATTTTTATTTATTTTTATTTATTTTTTTTTATGTGTAAGTTTTATGATAACAACATTTTTGTAATAAAATAATGTTTTGAATAGGGACAAAAAAAAAAAAAAAAAAAAAGATAAAAAGCTGAATGAACAGATGAATGAACAGATGAATGAAAAGTTGAATGAAAAGTTGAATGAAAAGTTGAATGAAAAGTTGAATGAAAAAATAATAGAAAATAAAAATTGAACAAAGAGTGAAACAAAAAGTAAAAAAAGGTTAAAGAATGAACTGAAAGAAAAACACAATAAGAGAAAAAAAATCTCGATTTATTAATTTATTTTTATTATTTTTCAATATTCTCTTTTTTTTCTTTTTTTGATTTGTCCAAGAAAAAAATAAAAGAATAATGACAAGTTCAAAAACACATTTTAACTAACAATTTTGTTATACATAAATACGTTTATACGTAAATACGTTTATACGTAAATACGTAAATACGTAAATACGTTTATACATAAATACGTTTATACGTAAATACGTTTATACGTAAATACGTTTATACATAAATACGTTTATACGTAAATACGTTTATACAGTAAATACGTTTATACGTAAATACGTTTATACATAAATACATTTATACGTAAATACGTTTATACATAAATACATTTATACATAAATACATTTATACATAAATACATTTATACATAAATACATTTATACATAAATACATTTATACATTTATACATATATATATATATATATATGTACTTTTATATTACTACTCTTCCAATCTTTAATTTTTGTTTACATATTATTTAGCAGTATATATATATAATACATACGTACCTGTTAAATCTTGAATAGTTTACGCTTCTCAAAAAAATGTACACAATATATTACAAATAACATATATACAAATTGTAGTAAACATACTGCTATGCTAGTGATTTATACGTACTACTATGCGTATAGTTATCCCCCTTTTTTTTTTTCTTTTCTTTTCTTTTTTTCTTTTTTTTTTTTTTTGTGTAAAAAGCGTTAAGCATCTTGAACAAAGCAACAATTTTGTTATTTACAATGTGAAATTTTTCTTATTCTAAAAAAAAAAATAATAAAACAGAAAAAAATATGCTGCATATCTATATACATATATATAAATAAACATATGTATATATGTACGTATGTATAAATGAACAAACATACTCTTACATACGTACATTGTGATGTAAAGTCACTTAACCTTGTTATATCCCCCCGAATGAAATAGCCACGGTAAATGAAAGTTTCCTTAACATGTGCAGGTGAAACATCAGTTATAGTAGTTATATGTTTATGCATTTTTATATTCTTATATTTCTCACTCATTATTTTTTTTTATGCGTACTTTAATTTAATATTATTACCTCACTTTAACTTTTTTTTTACATATGCGCCCTTCTATATACATATATATATATATATATATATATATATATATATATATTTACAAATACATTCACACATATATACAGGTAATATATATATTCACGCGTATAAGTACACATATTATTCCTATGCTTATTTACATATGTGTATATATTTTTGTTGACATATTTTAAATTGAAATAATCTATATTTTTAAAAAAAATTTTGCTTTTATTTTATTGCATTATTAATCCTTCATTTTCGTTCTTTATCAATTGCCTTCGTCGCGTCCGTTTTATTACTTATTTTTCATCATCTTATCACCATCTTTTTGAAAGCTATTTTAATGAATGATTAGTAGATCATAATTTAAAAAATTGCAAAGGAAGAGAATAACATAACGCAATGAATTAAGTACATCTTTTCGACCTCGTCTTATTTCATTTCCTATTCCTCTTACGATTCCTGTTACGAGTCCTATTAATATTCCAATTTCTATTCCATCACCTATTCCTCATCATATTCCTATTCCTGTTATTCCTTCTGTACCTCTTTCTCTGCCACTTCCAATAGGTGTGTATTGCTTGCCTTCCCCTCCGAACCCACCAACAGATTAAAAGTGCCCTACATACAGACATATATATATATATATATATGTGTGTGTAAAAAAAAAAAAAAAAAATGAACACATACAGAAATAATAATGGGCAATTTCAAGAATATTCGATGAATGATGATTCCAGTGTAAACATATTTTTAAACAATTCGGATGTAACAAGTAATGATATGAGGACAAGTAGGGAAACACTTATGAATTATGAACGAAGTAATAATTTTGCAAATAATGGTAATACCATTCAATTTATGAAGAAAGCAAGAAATAATAAGATGCATAATAATAATATGCATAATAATAATATGCATAATAATAATATGCATAATAATAATATGCATAATAATAATGTGCATAATAATAATATGCATAATAATAATATGCATAATAATAGTATGCATAATAATAATATACATAGTAATAATATACTCAATAATATTACACATAATAATATACCCAACAATATTACACATAATAATATACTCAACAATATTACACAAAATAATGTACTCAGTAATAATGCACATAACAACAATGAACTTAATCATAATATACATAACAATAATGTACATTTTGAAAAGAGTAATAATAGTATGCACAAAAAATTAAACTTAATGAATGCGAATTATATGAATGAACAGAATGATCATACAAATTTTGGTATGAAAAATTATAATATAAGGACAAAAGAAGAAGAAAATATTTTACCAAATAACATAAATGGAGTGTTTCAAAAAAATAATATGAACATGTCAGGCGAAAATAATTACTTCGGTAACCCATATTTAAAAAATTTTAACTATGGAATATCTGATGAGAGTAGCTTCAACGGCAGGGTTGGAGGGAATGATGTAGGTAATATCGCAGCTAATTCCGCAGCTAATTCCGCAGCTAATTCCGCAGTTAATTCCGCAGCTAATTCCGCAGTTAATTGCGCAGTTAATTGCGCAGTTAATTCTGTAGGTAATATCAAGGGAAATATCGTAGGTAGAGTAACAAACAGTGTGTCAAGGGCCATGCCGAGCAATAGCTATCATAATAACAGAATAGGCGATACCTACAAATATGGGCTGAATGAAAATGTACATGAAGAGTTCTTAAATGCAAATATGAATAGTTTCTTTAACATGGATGGTAATAATAGTAACAGTAATAATAGGGAAAGGCATAATAACAGCAATGATGGAAGTAATAACAGTAACAGCTTGAGTGTTCATAAGAGTGAAAATAATAGCATTCATGGTAATAATAATATGAACAGCAAGAATATGAATTACTTAAATGAGCTAGGTAATATAAACAATCTACAAGTTTTAAACAATATGGGTGTGAATATAAATAATATATATGATGGTTTAAGCGCCATCAATGAGATGAATAACTTGAATCATTTAAACGATATGAATGATTTAAATAATATTGGTAACTGTAGAAATGTGGACGATGTAAATAGTTTACGCAATTTTAGCAATGTGAACCACGTGAACAACCTGGTCAATACGAGTGGCATAAACAATATGAACAACCTGACCAATGCAAATGGTATGAACCGCATGGACAACATGAATCGGTTAAATACCTTGGGTGATATGAGCAATATGCATAATAACACCATAAATGATATTAACGTTTTAAATAGAATAGAAAATGCAGTAGGAAATAAAAATTTAAGGGATGTAAACAAAATAAATGAACATATAAATAAAAGTAATAGTTTTAACTCAATAAATCATATGTACACTTTTAATAACAACACGAGCATGAGTAATTCAAACCCATCTATGCAGAACTTGAATTGTATTCATTCAAATGCAGCATCATGTGTTCGTAATTTAAAAAACGACAGTGAGTATGGTAAGTTAGTGAGTAACGAAAATGTAAGCATTGTTGATGGTAACAGCATGCACACCGGTGTAAGTAATAAAGGCATGACTGGCTATATGACCAGCAGTATAATTAACAGCGGCATGGTTAACGGTGTAAAACACGTGGGAAAGTCAAACAGCTACAATAATTTAAGTAGTGTAGGCGGGTTCAGCAATATTCAAAATATAAACAGCATGAACAGTACAAACAATATGGTAGGAACAAGTCATGTAAACAACAATATGAGTAGTACTAATAGCACAAAGAATATTATGAATGCAGGCAGTTTTCATCAGTTAGGTAGTAATACTAAGTATGGCTCTTTCTACATGAATGACTACTTGCCTAACAATGATAGAATTAATAATTCGAAATTATCATATAACATTAATGGTAATAGTATTAATAATAATTGTAATAATAATGTGTTTAGTAACACTACCCCCCCTGAGGGTTGTAGTAACAATGGAAGCATTAGCATTAACAATAGCATAAAAAGTAATGTGCATAGTAATAATAATAATAATAATAATAATTTTAATTATTATTATTATAGTAACAGTCATAGTAATAGCAATAGTAACTGCAGTAGCAGTAGTAGTAATAGTAATATCCGAAATAAGAGCATAAAAAACTCGTACATAAAAAGTAAAATGAATTTTCCGACAGTGTCAAATAGCACAGTTATGAATCCGCAAATGATTCATAGTACACACCCAAGTATAACTTATGAAAACAACAAAATTACTCAAGAGGTTAGTGGAAGGAACAGTGGGAACGATATCAGTAATTCAAACTTCAACGGAAATGGAAGCAGTAGTATGAACATTAGCACGTGCGTTAACATTGGAGGCTGTGTCAACAGTTGTAGTAATAAGAACACTCTACCGAATGAACTACCATACAGTCATTCGTTATATAGTGATCATCGTAGCAAATTGATGTTAGGGAAGAATAGCAGTTATGATCAGAATAATACTTTCAAGCAGAACAATATTGTAGAGAATATTAATAGAAACATTAATATGATGAACAGTTATGCCATTGATAGCAGCGTCCCATATAATCATAATAGCAATATGTTTAACAATAAAAATTGCGCAGACTCAAATATTTTATTAGGTGATATTGATAGTAGTATTTATGATGAAAACAAGATAAAGAGTAATAACATGAGTGGTATTGCAAAACCCCCTTCTTACATGAACAGTAGTAATAACATGTTGAACTACAGCAGTAATAATATAAGTAACGATGTTCACAATGTTAGTAATGGCGTTCATAATATTAGGAATAATATTAATTGTAATAGTAACATCAAAGTTAACACCGGGGAGGGAATGAGTTGTAATAACATCCTTATGAACGCATGTGTTGATTATATACCCCCTATCACTAAGGAAGAATTAAACAAAAGTGAGTATTATTCGAAAGCGTATTACATGAACCAAATGCATCAGTATCAGCCCCAGGCAAATCCCCCCTCTCATCCATCACATCTTCCGAATTTGCAACAGCACTTGCATATACCTGTACAACCGCATGCACATGCTCCTCCCTTTCAGAATAATTATGATTCCTTGCATGATGATGGCAATGCTTACATACATGCAATGAACAAGTTAGAGAAAAATAAAACAAAAGGAAACCATCTCTATGCAGAAGAGAAAAAAAAGAAAGAAAGTAATGATGAAATAAAGAGGACAGTGGAAAATGAGAGAAATAGGACGAGTAACATAAAAAGTTTGAGTGAGGGTAATCCCAATTTTAATTATTATAACGGCTTGGAAAATTTAGACGATTTAAACAGCATGGAAATTCTGAACAGTGTAGGCAACTTGAACAACCTGAACGTGGGCAGTCTAAGTAACAATGGTAGTAATTATTTTTATGACCCCACTACAAGACAATATGTGTTGGGCTACCCTAATGTTCCCAATACATCAAATGCAAATGAATTGATGAATAGCAGTCCGATATATTACAAGCGGGAAAAAAATTTTCACAGCGTGAACAACCTGAACAACGTGCATAATATTCATAACTTACAGAGTAATATAAATTCAAGGAGCAATAAGGAAAATCTCAATTTGCAGGAGGGACGGCTTTCCAACTATAACTACAATAATAATAGCAATATTACATTAAATAAAGACATAATAGAAATGATACTAAGGAATAATAAAAATTCCTTGGATAAAAGTTTTAATGAAAATATAAATCTAGCATACACGAATTACTTAATGAATGTCAGTTCATCCTATTTAAGGAAAAAATCATTAGAAGAAAAAAAAAATATTAGCAACAAGGGGCATCATGGTAGTAGGGGTAAATACAATTCAGGTAATAAAGGGGGTACTATGAATGTAAAGGGGAATAAAAGTAAGAGTAAACAGAAGCATAATGCCAAGGGTGGGGGAGTTGAAAAGGTGAGCCAGTCGAAAGAGGTGAAGA
Source organism: Plasmodium malariae (assembly GCF_900090045.1). NCBI lineage: Eukaryota > Apicomplexa > Aconoidasida > Haemosporida > Plasmodiidae > Plasmodium > Plasmodium malariae. The sequence goes on along the minus strand of NC_041778.1, from coordinate 551,064 downwards.
AGAGTGAATTGGTTGAGTTAGACATAAATGATGTGGTTGAGGTAAAGGTGGCTGAACCGAGTGAGAGTAGGAAGACTAAACTAGGGGGAGAAGAAACGCATGAACAGAGTGAAGCACTATTAAGTGAGCTCCATGAAACAGGTCCTGTTGAAGGAAAAGAGACAGAAGCAGCAGAAGCAGAAACAGAAACAGAAGCGATATCAGTATCAGTAGCAGTTGATGGGGGGGTAGAAGCAGATGGAGAAACACAGACCAAGGTAGAGGAGGAGAATCTTTGCACCCCCGTGGATGCTAAGGACTTGGGGGAAGTAATGCCGGTGAAAAGGGAACATTCAAAGAGAGGAAGAAAAAAAAAAATCAAAAGTTTTGATTGTAAAACGGTAAAAACGGAATTAAGAAATGATTGTAAGGAGGTTAAACGTAAAGGAAGAAAAAGGAAAATATATTTTGATCCATATATTAACATTGTAAAGGATAAAGAAAGGACTACAAGAGAAAATATGCAGAAAATGGTATTAAAAGAATCGTATGAAATGAAGGAGGAGTTGGAAAAATTGAATAACGAAATGATACTATATTATAATCAAATAAAAAATAATGATGGTATTCTTTGTGATCAGAATAATTTTGCTAATCATAGTATAAAGAATGTATTATATTTTTTAAAATGTAAATTAAATAATTTTAATGTAAAAAATTCATTAAACAGTCATTCAGAAATTAATGTGCTTATCAATAATTTTTTATATGTTCTGAGGATAATAAATAAGCATAAAAAAATTTTAGAAAATATATATAGTTTTAATTTCAATACTGTGAATGAATTGGCAGTAAGAAACTATTTTGAGAAGCATTTTCCCTTTGTGAAATGTTACAGGCCTACTTACGAAATAATGGACCAAGTGAAAGTGGAAGAGATGGATGAAGAATTTTTAAAAAATAACAATAGCATTGTAAATGGTAACAATAGCAATAATTATAGTAATGACGGAATTTGTTTATTTAAAGACAAGGTAAAAAAAAACTATGATAAGAAAAAATTGGGAAAATTGTCGGCTAGCACATACGGGAGTAGTGCACGGCCGATTACCGATATGCATAGTAACAACAGCAGCAACGTTAGCAGCAGTAGTAGCAATGATGATGATGATAATGTTAAATGTAAAGAAATAATTTGCAAAAGTGAAAATTTTAAAAATATTCCTTATAATAGTAACACACTGCAAGATAATATAACAAATGGCGTTAATGGGGAAAATTTTTCATTCTTAAATTATGGCACTGCAATATACTCAAATGGTAACAAAATAGTAGAAATGGAGGAAAATCACCTTAACAGTCATAATATTGACAACATGATGGAGGAAAATCACCTTAACAGTCATAATAATGACAACATGATGGAGGAAAATCACCTTAACAGTCATAATATTGACAACATGATGGAGGAAAATCGCCATAACAGTCATAATATTGACAACATGATGGAGGAAAATCACCTTAACAGTCATAATATTGACAACATGATGGAGGAAAATCGCCATAACAGTCATAATTTTGACAACATGATGGAGGAAAATCGCCTTAACAATCATAATTTTGATAACATTAAGGAGCGTAATAACTCCAGCTGAATGGAGGAAAAATATGTGAAAAATATGGACATATAAAATATAATAAAAAAAAAAAAAATAAATAATAGCTTTTTTTAAAAAATATAGTATTGTCGAAGATAATTCAAATGAGAGAAGGGAAAAATGGATGGAAAAAAATAAAATAGAAGAGAATAGTAACATTACGAATAATGTAACCGTACCCAAGTGAATGACAAGTTTGATAGAACATAAAAGAGTAATCAAAGGTGAAAAAAAAGAAAGGAACATATAAAAGAAGCTAAACAAGTATGTTGTAGTGCTGTAAAATGAGATATATAAAGTGAAAGAGAAGAATGTTAACTGACAAGGCTCACTAAGAGTGTTAAACATTGTCATGTACATATAAAAAAAAAATGTGTTTAAAAAGGATCAAGAAAGAAGATAAATTCGAATAATGTAACGGTAAATGGATATGAAGATAAACGGAAAAGAGTACAAAGGGTAACAACGAATGGTCCTTGTAAAGGTGTAGTGTAGAGGTTGGTCTTATGCAAAAAAAAAAAAAATTAAATATTAAATAAAAATGTAAATTCACATTTATATTAAAAATTAAAATCAAATCCATATTTGCTTTATATTTAATTTAAACTTAAATTCAACATGAATTTAATTTAGTTTGATTTGGTTTAATGTGATTTACTGTAATGTCGTTTTATTTAATTTGACGTATACTTAATTTAATGCAATTCAGTTCAATTCAATTCAATTCAATTCAAATATTATGTAATTTTAGTTCAAATAATGCTACACTTGGAGTAACGCAATAAACAAGGCACTTACGTAAAGCCAGCGGTTTAAGTTTATAACAATTTTTTAAAAATTACTTTTAATAAATTTATTTTTAATGAAATTATTTTTAATGAAATTATTTTTAATAAAATTATTTTTAATAAAATTATTATTTTTTTTTTTTTTATCACAACTCATCATCGCTACCTTCCTATTAATGTAATAAAAAAAAAAAAAAAAAAAAAAAAAAAAAAAAAAAATTCGTTGCAACCTTGAATTATTTTTAAATGTCTTGAAATTTATTGGAGCTATTTGAAGTTGTGTGTCAAGTGAAAGAGTGTAAAAAGGCTACTACAAAAGCGAAAGGGATGAAGTGAACATAAAACATACAGTTTGAGCATGCATGTACGAGGTATTACTCACATCGACTACAAAAGGACAAAAAAACAAAAAAAAAAAAAAAAAAGCTACTGTTTAAACACGCACACATAAATAATGAAAGAAGTCTATTTTGTGAGAACACCGTGTGATGATGTCTTAAGGAAATAAAAAAAAATAAAGGGAAAAACGTGTGTAACGTATAAAAATAGAGAAGAAATACGTCGTATGAACAGTGCACATTTTTTGCCTTTTTTTCTTCGTAAATGCGACGTTTTTGCAATGACAAAATGAACTTTTTTCAATTAACCCCACTAGTGTCCGTTGTGTACGTATGTAGACCTTTATGTAGTACGTTTGTAGCACGTACGTAGTATGTATGTGTTTATAAGAGTATGTACGCCCGCATGAATTCTATATGCACGCGCACCTTTGTAAATATTAGGAGCTGCCACAAATGCCGAAGCAAAATCTGTAGCAAAAGCTGTAGCAAAAGCTGTAGCAAAATCTGTAGCAAAAGCTGTAACAAAATCTGTAGCAAAATATGTTGCATATTTTAAAACTTCACAAACAGATACTTTTAATGGTATGTTTTTTTTAAGTTAATTTTTAATAAAAAATTGTTTTATTTATTTTATTTATCTTCTTTTTTTTCCTTATTTTCCTTATTTTCCTTATTTTATATATTTTCTTTAATTTCTTTTACGCACTCCTACATGCATATGTACAAACACATTTATGCATGTTTATTAATTGTAGTTTTTTAAATCCTGAAAAACAGCATTTAGCGATGAGCAAAAGAGAACACACCAGACTCGCGTATGCAGTACGTACATACATATAATGCACACATATGTGTGTATTTTATTTTATTTTTTTCCTTTTTAAAATAAAAACAATTACCGTTAATCTAAAATAATTGTTGCACCCAATTCTTCAAACCTCTTTTTCATTTCCTCTGCTTTTTCTGCCGGGACGTCTTAAAAAAAAAAAAAAGGGAAAGATATGTAAAGAGAAGTGAAGCCGTATGATGAGAAGCGGAATGTAGCTGCACGATGAAAAGCAAAGCAGAATGATATGAAGCAAAGCGATGCAGAACGATGATAAGCTGAACAACGCAATGGTAACTCACTCTTCTGGATGTAGAAGGGGGCGCTTTCAACCATGTCCTTCGCTTCCTTCAATCCGACGTTGGTAATTTTTCGTATCTCTTTAATTGTGTTAATCTTATTTTTAACATCGAACTGCTCAAGCTTAATGTTGAATGTGCTTTTTGTCTTTTTTTTTTCTTCTTTTTTTGTCCCTCCTGTTGGATCTTTTTCCAGTTTTGTAGTATCCATATTCATATGTTCACTGTTACTTCCCGTATAGACACTACTGTTGTTATTATTATTATTATTATTATTATTCATATTTATTTGGCTATTATTTAAAGGGGGAAAATGTGTTGCTCCAAAAAAATTAGAAGGGTGTGGAAATGGATTTCTATGAACAAGATAAGAATTATTAAAATTTTTATTGCCCTCTAACTTTTCTTGACAAATATCACAAAGATCTGCTGCTTCTATTAAAGTTAAATTCAAAATTTCATCAACTAGTTTTAATACTTTTTTAGATGGTTTTCTTTTTTTTAAATCTATATCCTCTTCATTCTCATTTGTATTGTTACCACTAACATCTTTTATCTTATCAAAAATATTGAAGCTACTACTATAATATTTTTTAAAAATTATTTTACTACTTCTTTTGCATTTGTCAACAGAAGAAATGCTGTTACATCCAATCACATCGTAAAGGTTGACTATGCTGAAATATTTCCTCATAGGGAATTTACTTTTTTTCATTGCTTTTTTACGTTCTCTAAGTGCGCACTCGCACACTCGCACACTCGCACACATACATAAACGGACACACATACACACGTACACACATACACACGTACATACATACACACGTACACACATACACACGTACATACATACACACGTACATACATACATACATATATACATATATACCTATGTATGTGGAAATTTAGAAAAGGTTTGCCCCCCTTTAGAAGAACTAAAATAGTAATTCTGATTGGCTTGCTACATTTGTAGGTACTTGCACAAGTGTACTCACATAATATGAACGGCCACCCACTCTCACACTATTCATTATTTAAAAAAATTTTTTTTTTTCGAGCTATTTTAGTATGTTTAATACTTGGTGTATTTTATGTATACATTATGTTATTTATTATATGTAAATATTATACGTACATACATATGTACGCATGTAAGTATGCATGTACATATTTAAGTATGTATGCACATATGTAAGTATGCATGTACATATTTAAGTATACATGTACATATGTAAGTATGTATGTACATATTTAAGTATGTATGCACATATGTAAGCATGTATGTACATATTTAAGTATGCATGTACATATTTAAGTATACATGTGCATATGTAAGTATGTATGTACATATTTAAGTATGTATGCACATATGTAAGCATGTATGTACGTATGTAAGCATGTACATATGTACAAATGGTATGTGTATATACCCCTAATGTTTTACGAACATACACTATATATTTTATTAGTACATCGTAACGCTTCTTAGTTTTTAAGTCTTTTGATAATTGTTTCTTAACATACAACAAAGTAAAAATGTCATAAAGAATTAAATAAAACAAATGTGGAAATATATTTATAAATGTATAATTTTTTATATATGTACATAGCATTATGTTATGTACATTTATGTATACATTATTTATACATATAACATGATTTTTTTTTTTATTTTTTTTTTTTTCTCTTTTTCACTACGTCGTTGTATACGCATATTATATATGAGTAATACTGTAACCTTCTTGAAAGATTAATTAGAAAACATAAAATAAATCTATTTATTCGTTCTACCTATTCATTTTTGCATTTCTTTTTTTTACTTCAAACGTTTTACTTTCTTTTTTTCTATTTCTTTAAAAAACGTAATGAGAAGTGAACAGTGAGTTGTATATAGCAAACAAATAAATAAAAAAATATAGCAAAATTTAGCAAAATATAGCAAAATATAGCAAAATAAGCAAAATATAGCAAAATATAGCAAAATATAGCAAAATATAGCAAAATATAGCAAAATATAGCAAAATAAGCAAAATAAGCAAAATATAGCAAAATAAGCAAAATAAGCAAAATAAGCAAAATATAGCAAAAAAACGCAAAATGAGATAAAGTAAATGTCAATAAAAGAATTAGCAAAAACGATTAAGAAAAACGCGAAATAGCATTGAAAAAACTTAAAACAAAAACATTGAAATGAATTAAAAAAAAAAAAAAAGAAATCAAAGTTTTAAGCTATAGCAAAAGCTAAACTGAAGTTAAAGCGAACCGCCTCATAAAAGTACAGCAATAATAAAAATGAGAAAAGAACAAAATTTATAAAAAGTCAACAAATGGGGCATAGTTAAAATCATAATTATTTATAAATCTTATATCAAGATGTAATTATTTTACACCCATATATATATATATATATATATATATATATATATATATATATATGTATATGTATATGTATATGTATATGTATATGTATATGTATATGTATATGTATATGTATATGTATATGTATATGTATATGTATATGTATATGTATATGTATATGTATATGTATATGTATATGTATATGTATATGTATATGTATATGTATATGTATATGTATATGTATATGTATATATATATGTATATGTATATATATATGTATATGTATATATATACGTAAAAATATAAAATGTACTTGAAGATTTAATGTCATTTATTGAAAGGAAAATAGCTTGTATGAAGATGTGAACTGTTTCAAAATATAGAGAAAAATAGATTTTATTTTTATCCTATATTATTTATTTTTTAAATATAGAAATTATATATGCAGCTACATGGAGCTATGTGCAGCTATATAGAGCTGTGTGCAGCTGTATAGAGCTATGTGTATCTATGTGTGCTATTTAAACACCTATATGCCATAAGAGTTACAAAGCTCTTCTTTTTTTTAAACCCATAAATTCTTGTTTATTTTTTTATGATAAACTGTATGCCATTATTATCATTTCGTTTATTTTCCGGTTGCATTTTTTTTTCCCCCCCCCCTCTTCCATCCCCCATTTAAATAATTAATTTATTATTATTATTGTTACACAGTCGTGCTACTGAGTAGCAGTAATGTTACGTGGTAGTAATTATAATTAATAGTGATATCATTTTTATATAAACATCAATTTGCGTTCCCATTATTTACTATTCACTCTATTTTTTATATTAACACCATATATAGCATTTACACTATTTTCATATTGACTCTGTTTAATATTAAAAAGTGTATACCTGAACAGATCTGGAACAATGGAAGAGGATCGTGATGCCAATGTAGAGCAGTGGAAAATAAAGAGACTGATAAAAAAATTAGAGAATGCGAAAGGGTATAGGACAATATTTAAATGAACAACTTTATGACTACGTAACGTTATGAGTGATGATATGTGGAAACTGTTATGAAGCTTGACCACAGCTTGTTTAGAGCTCTCTTAGAGCTTGTTTAAAGCATGTTTAAAGCATTTGTTAAGCTTATTTTTAGCTTTTTATATTGCATTTAGAGCAGTTACGTAGGCTCGCCGTGTAACCATATATATGAATATATATATATGTACATGCATACACGCACGTGTGTCCGTGCAACAAGTAGGAGTTACTGTTGCTCTACCTTTTTACATGCCCAGTATTAGTTACTCTTAGAAGCTCCTTTTCATATATGTGATATATCTTGCAATTGTTTGTACATCCATATTTCACCATCGATTCATCAGCACGTACAGTGCTGTTATGTTTTATTTTGTATTTGTTTTATTTAAAAATTTTTTTTTTTTTCCCCTTCACTTTTGCTTTAAAGAAATGGAACGAGTATGATAAGCTTAATTATAAAAAACAAGGATGAAGTTTCACGCATAAATAAAATGCTGGCTGACGAACTGGGAACTGCGTCCAATATTAAAAGCAGGGTTAACAGATTAAGTGTGTTGTCGGCTATTACGTCCACGCAGCAAAGTAAGGAAACAATTGGCGAAAAATAAGCGGAAAATAAGTGAAAAATAAGTGAAAAATTGGCAAAAAATTGACTATATATAACTGTACAAATTAACGTTAAAATGCAAATCGGTTTGGTACTTGTCCGCATATGTGTGTATGCGCGCAAAAAAATTTTACCTGACCAGTGCATGCAAATGCGCGCGCATTTGCAATATCGTTACTTTATTTTGTTATTTTGTTATTTATTTTGTTATTGATATTTATTTTGTTATTTTGTTATTGTTATTTATTTTGTTATTTTGTTATTGATATTTATTTTGTTATTTTGTTATTGTTATTTATTTTGTTATTTTGTTAATTTTTTTTTTTTTTTTTTTGATTACTCCCCTTACCCGTGCAGAGTTAAAGCTATATAGCAAGACTCCACCTAAAGGACTAGTCGTGTACTGCGGAACAGTCATAACAGAAGATGGGAAAGAGAAAAAGATGTCCATAGACTTCGAGCCATTCAGACCAATAAATACGAGTTTATATTTATGTGATAATAAATTTCACGTTGAAGCTTTAAAAGAGTTATTAGAGAGTGATGATAAATTTGGGTTTATAATAGTAGATGGTAATGGAGCATTGTTTGGAACAATTCAAGGGAATACAAGAGAAGTAATAAGAAGATTTACAGTAGATTTACCAAAAAAACATGGTAGAGGAGGTCAAAGTGCATTACGTTTTGCACGTTTACGATTAGAAAAAAGACATAACTATGTAAGGAAAGTGGCTGAAGTAGCTACATCTGTATTTATAACAAATGATAAAGTAAATGTTACAGGGATTGTATTAGCAGGTAGTGCAGATTTTAAAAATGATTTATTACATAGTGATATGTTTGACCAAAGATTATTTGCAAAAGTAATAAAAATTGTTGATATATCGTATGGAGGTGATAATGGATTTAATCAAGCTATTGAGCTAAGTGCAGAAGCTTTACAAAATGTTAAGTTTATCCAGGAAAAAAAATTAATAGGAAAATTTTTTGAAGAAATAGCACAAGATACTGGAAAAGTTGTGTATGGAATAGAAGATACTCTAAAAGCATTAGAAATAGGTGCAGTTGAGTTATTAATTCTTTATGAAGGGTTGGATATTATTAGGCTGACTACAAAAAATAGCGTTACAAATCAGACAAAAACTATTCATATATCACCACATGATGAAAAACAAGAATCTTTATATAAAGAAAATAATGTAGAATTAGAAGTGGTTGAAAAAATATCGTTAACTGATTGGGTTATAAACAATTATAAAAAGTATGGGGCTTCCTTAGATTTTGTTACAAATAAATCACAAGAAGGGGCTCAGTTTCAGAAGGGGTTTGGTGGGTTTGGAGGAATGCTTAGGTATAAGTTAGACCTCAATTTGTATGATGAAGATGTGGAAAGTGATGTCGAGCTGTTTTGAAAAAGGGTGTTGATGAGAGGGAGAAGCTTTTTAACTGTGCGTGTGGCAAGTTATCCCCTTTCCTAGTTACCCACAGGTGAACAGATGATAAATAAATGGAAAAAAATAATTTTGTGCGTGCCTGTTTTTGTAAACGAGAAAAAAATACCAGCGTAAAGGTGCAGCGGTGTAGCTGTGTAACAGCGCTACTTCCAGCGGGGTTTTCCTCCGTATGGCATAATAATAATCCCATTTATTATGCTTCATTTTGTGCACTTTTTTCCTCCTATTTTGTCATTTGTTTTGTTTAGTTTTCTTATTACCATATCTTATTTTTGAGCTGCACTTATCTTTTTCACCTTCACATTTACGTCATATCGACTTCATATCGATTTCATATCAACTTCATATCGACTTCATATCGACTTCATATCGACTTCATATCAACTTCATATCGACTTCATATCGACTTCATATCAACTTCATATCAACTTCATATCAACTTTATATTTACTTTATATGTTTTTTTATAATTTCTATGTATTTTCGTCCCATTTTGTTCCCCTCCTTTGTTCGAATTTTTTATTTATTTTTCAATTGAGCAGAAAAATTGTTAAAGCGTGAAAAGTCACATTTTCAATTTATTTTACAAAGTTTATTTTAAAAAGTTTATTTTAAAAAGTTTATTTTAAAAAGTTTATTTTAAAAAGATTATTTTAAAAAGATTATTTTAAAAAGATTATTTAAAAGAATTTATTTAAAAGAACTTATTTAAAAGAACTTATTTAAAAGAACTTATTTAAAAGAACTTATTTTACGTAAATGTAAAAAGGTTAACATATTAGCGTTCATAAATATGCTCAATAATTTGTGTACCAGTACAAATGACCAAAACGTGGATGATTGCTCGGGGGGAAGATGCGTAATCGCTTTCCGCGATAGCTACTCCCCTCCACCCCCACTTCACCTGTATCACTTTACCGCACATAAGTATATACAAATATGCAATATGAACGCCCATCCATATGGTGCTCCTTTTTTTTTATTTTCTCTCACCAGGAGAGGCTTTACTTTTTGTGTATATTAACGACGTAATTATAAACAATTGTGCATTTTTTTTTTAAATTATTCGAGCATATATTAGACGGAAGTAGGGTTGTATTGATATGTATTAAATAAGAACAAACGTTACTAAATAAAATTTGCTTCAAACAAGAGTCTTCACATGAGTATTTTAACTTATCCAAAAGATAAGCCCCTAAATAGGCACTTCTTTCAAGTATTTCTTTTAATATATTATAATAAGATTTTAGATGAATCATTTCTGGTAAAAAATTAAACAAATAATCATTCCTATAAATTCTTGTCGTGTTCATATATTCATCAATCGATCTATTATATTGGTATATTTCATTTGAATAATTCGACATTTCACTGCTTTCTGATTTGCTCTCACTAAGGTAATAGTCGAAACTCGATTTACCCTTTGTTCCTCTAGTATAATAAATTTTTTCTTTCTTTTTTACCTTCATCGTGTTCACTATGTCTAGGCAGATAGGTACATAGGAAAACCCCGAATTGGTCTTAATCTGTAAGGGGAAGCAGCATAGGAAATAGAGGTACGGATGACGATAAAAGGGTGGGGGAATAACACGCACAAAAAAAATATGCAGTCATATAACAACACGCAAAATGGTATACATATAACCACATGAAAAATGGTATACATATAACCACATGAAAAATGGTATACATATAACCACACTGTGAGGCTAGCGCTCGCCCTACCGTCCTTATGAGGGTCGTGTTCCTCCTTCCAAAGTGCTCAATGAACGTGGTGACGAGCCTAGTAGACTTAAGTATCATGATGTAAAGATGCAAAACAAAGTACGAGTACGTGAAGTAAGGACTTTGAATTATGTTCAGCAGTATGGTGTTATAATTTAGAATAGACTTATAACATATGTATAAAACTCTTTGAGTAAATAAAGAGAAATCATTTTTTTTAATTTTTTTTTTTCCCTTTACATGTGCTACATTTGACGACGCAGCTATTTCATATGGGCTATATGGATTAATAATAATCTCTTTTTCATAAATAAATTTTTCTAATATTCTATTTATATAATATATATGATGCTCTACTCCCCCTTTGTCCATTAATGATATAAGAAAATTGTTTATATTATATATGGTACAATAATAAGAAAGCTTTGTAAGTAGCTCCACATATAAGTAAGATTCTTCAAATATAGCTAGACAGTTTATTTTTTCAATTTTTAAAAAAATAAAATTTATTCTATCTGATAATTTTTCTATTATATTTATTATAGCATCAAGGAAGTAGTCAATTTCATCGTCAGTGATGGGATGTCCATCCATTTTTATTTCCCATTTTTTTTTGTTCTTGTGGTGGATTTCATCATTGTGGTAATTTTTGTCATCCTTTCTGTTCATCTGCCTCCCTCCTTGCATCTTATTTAAATCGCTCTCATCAAGATTTGCATAATTGCTGTTTATGTTTGTGTTGTTAAGAAAATTGTTGTTTCTTTCGAGCTCATTGCTGTTTGGTATATTTCCACCTACAGACGACGTAAAACTATACATAACATTCCCTGCAGTAGCAAAACTTGGTACAAGACTTCCTTCCATGCTGTACATGAAATTTGTTCTAAAGTGATATGGAGCATTTTCGGAGTAATAGTATAAATTATTAGCACCAATACTAGCAGCAGTAGCAGCACCACCACTACATATCACAGTATTTATAAATATGTACAACATTTTAATTATTAAGACAATTAAAGAACAGAAAATAATATGATTTTTATTCCGTATGTATTGGTCATCACTAACGTAATAAATAGCACTAAAGCTTTTGCTCTTGTCAAATAGGGAATGATATATCAAAGGAACATAAATTAATTTTGTCAATATATCTTTCTTAAGCATATGTAAACAAACATGTGTGTTCAGTGTGATGAAGGTTAATGTATTTATGTAAAAATAATAATACTCGTTATTGTCCAAAAAGCTATTTATTTTGTTTATTTGGTCATATATAATATTTTCCAAAATCAAATATATATTCTCGTTAACGCTATCAAAAACGTTGCTACTATGATGCTGCCCATGTCGACGTTCGTGATGATATTGATGTTGGAGTTGATGTTGAAGATGGTAGTGATTGCTACTACTGTAAATATTACTGTTTCTTCCCTTCAGAAACTTAAAAAAAAAATTGTAAAGTAATTCGTATAGGGTATTAACCCGATTGTACAAGAAGTAGAGAAGCATGTGCTCAAGATAATAACATCTTCGAATGCTTTCTTCATCTTTCATATGTATATCATGATATTCATAACATTCTTTTAATATTTCTTTTAGTGTAATTATGTACATGTTCAGGTAAAGCGATTTTCCTGTATAATCCGGAGTATATCCGTTCTGTTCATTCAATGATCTATTTTTGTTCATTCTGATGCACTCTTTATCGCCACTTTGTTTCTCTATTTCTCTACTTTTTTCACCTTCACTAGTGGTATTATAATAATCCGTATGTATCATCTTAACACTATTTTTGCCTTTTGTTCTCGTTTTCACCACGTCTACAACCTCCTCTATTTCAATACCCTTTCGTATGGACGCATTTCTGTTTATCCTAATAAAATAATTATTATAAATCCTAGCAGACACATAAAAAAGCTCTAGCATGCTTACAAACAAGTTGATGTTAAAATGATTTGCAGGATAAATATACTTCATAATAGAATTTGGCACATGCAAGGCGTTGAAATTTTTTAATATATACACATTTTTATTATAAAAATTAAAATAATGCAAATGGATAGTAATGGCTCTAACGAATAGGGACAGGAATAGAGGCATATTGTAAATTAAACTATTTTTATCCAATCCATTTTTTTTTGTTCTCTCTTTGGCTAGTTTCTCCTTGTATTTCTTTCCATCCGCTTTACCACCCGCCTTATCGTCCTCTTTATCATGCACGTTTCCATACACATGTTCGACTTCTTTTTCGTTTTTTCCATTCCCCTCGTGATCATTATCCCATATACTACCAGCAAACTCCTTTCCAATAAATTTGTATTTGTCAATTTCCTTCTTCGACATGTTATGCAGAATGGAAAATACGGCACTGTTTTTCCTATTTTTTATGCTAGCAATAAACGACTTATCAATAAACAGGTCGCAGTAGAAACTGCCTTGACACGAATCCGTGTTATACTGTTCATCCTCGTCTACACTACTATCAAAGTAGTTCGAATATTTCTCCATATCGTCTTCACTACTACTCTCCATCAATTCTGCACGGGATTTTTTATTATGCACGTTTCTATCGTTTGCAGTGGGGGATCCACATTTGCCCGAATTATGACCATGTACATAAGTCATACCCTTGTTATGCTTCTCACCCTCACTCTTGTTATGCTTCTCATCCTCACTCTTGTTATACTTCTCATCCTCACTCTTGTTATACTTCTCACCCTCACTCTTGTTATGCTTCTCACCCTCACTCTTGTTATACTTCTCATTCTCACTCTTGTTATGCTTCTCACCCTCACTCTCACCTTTCCTCCCTTTTGCTCGAGGGAACCTCTTTTTAGTCCCTCCCCGATCATGCACATTCATCAGCGAAAAGAGGTTTATTAAAATATTAATAACTAAAATGTAGTAAAACGCGCTTTTTTTTACCTGCACAGACGGCTCAAGAAATGTTATCATAGATTCATATACAAAGAAAAGAAATGGTATACTATTTTTAATATGGCATTTTTGCAAATACAATTTCTCCATCTTTCTGTAGTTGTCATCTTCGAATATTTTGTTATGCTTAATTATAATTATAAATTTATATAAAATTAGTAATAAACGAAGCTTACTATCATATGTACTTTGGGTTAAATTAATATATTTCATACAGTTGATCTCGTTTTTAAAATATTTTGCAAAAATAAATACTGTTGGTATAGCATGATTACCAATATAAAATATATGCTTCTTTTTTTCTTTTTTTTTCTTTTTTTTTCTTTCTAATTTTTCATCTCTCAAGATATACCTTCCAATCGAGTTCCCTAGCTCATCATTCGTCCATATACCCCCGGCCACTAGTATAGTAAAATCGTCATTTCGATTTTTATTACTATCCCGCTGAAGAGCAACGTTACTACTGTTGTCACTTGAGTTACCCCCTTCTTCCCCTCTTAAATTTCCCCGCTTTGTAATATCCTCCTCTTTCTTTTTCTTTTTCCCATCTGAATTGGTTCCCCCTTTTGACGATTTTGCCTGACCATGGTCATGCGGAAAAATGGTGTGCATATTTTTCAAAATGTTCGTGTCAATTTTTTTTTTTAGTTTATCATCTGTCTTATATTCATCAAATCTGTTTGCATTCCCACTAAAAATGGTGTCGTTATCTGTGTAAGTATAATCATCATTCTCGTATGAACACTCTTGACAAACTCTACTATTATTATAAGCATTCAATAAATAGTAATAATTATTTATGTCAAAGAGAAAATTTCTTTCTCCGTAAATTTTGGACTTCCCCTCAAAAAATTTCAAACTCACATAATCGTCATCCAGCAGTTCAATTTTCTTTTGCAGCATATTTTTAACTGATATATAGTCATTATTATCCTCAAAAATGTTATCATAATTTTGTTCGCTTCGTCCATTTTGCGCAGTTTTACTTTCAGCTAAGTTGAGTATATACTTGTAATAAATATTTTTTTCATTAAACACTTCTATCATGTTTTCTATTAACGCATCATCATTTATGAGTCCATGTTTTTCAATGAGTATATTTTTATTGTTACTTAGAAGAAGTTTTATGTTATATGCACTGTCATTTTTTCTCTTATGTATATCTAAATATTTCCTTAACAATTCATTCAAATTATTAAAATTGATATTAAAAAAGATACGACATATATTTCTATCGTAGCATATGTTTATAATTAATTTGTATATACAACTGTCCTTTATATATATCCCCTTGATAATGAGTTCCAACAATTCACTCATTACGTTCATGTTATATATGTAATTGTACAGCTCCTTCTTCATATCTTTCCTATAACAAGTAAACAATTGTGAATGTAAAAAAAGAGAAGCATTTTTTTGTAATCTAACTGCAAATAGGCTGAGAAGTTCTTCCATGCAATTCCACAGATGATTTTTCTTTTCAGAATATTTTTCACTTCCTACACATACACCTATACCTATGCCTGTTTCTGTTCCTGTTCCTGTTCCTACTTCTGTTCCTGTTTCTACTTCTGTTCCTGTTCCTACTTCTGTTCTTCCTCCCCCCTTAGCATCATCACTGAACAGATTAAAATAAATATCATTAACAAAGTGCAGGCACAAATTTAAAATTTTCAACTTGTTAAACGTGTATTCCTTTATATTATAAGAGTGGACATACTTGTCCCGGTCAACAAAATCTTTTATTATGTAAAAAAGAATATCATATATGTCTTCATATATTCTTACATGTATTAAATCATTATTTTTTATAAAAAAATATAAAAACTTTAAGATGTTAAAAATTTTTTTTGTATATTCATATTTTAAATTTATAAAATTTATTTCCTTCACTTTCTCAAAATAGTATAACAATTTATCTGTAAACAATTTTAAAATATCTGCTAGAGGTAAATAACCTTTACTATATTTACATAAAAAATAAATATTGTTAAAACTGTTTATCCTAAAATATGTATTTAATTTTTCGTATAACATGTACACATTCTTGAAATTATATAAAACAAAATATAGTAAAGACATGCTCAATATTTCTCTTCTTCCTTCAAACATTTTTTTCTCTATGCGCTGGATATCATTGTTTATGGACTTGCTCACAACGTCGTTCTGTAAAGCGGGAAAAAACACCGTATGAAATGCGACGAATCGTATGCATATGTAAGTGTGTACGTATATGCAAATTTATACTTATACGTAGCTGTACATGCATCTGCACACGCAAATACATAAGCAATTACACACGCAAATACATAAGCAATTACACACGCAAATACACACGCAAATACACACGCAAATACACACGCAAATACACACACAAATACACACACAAATACACACACAATACACACACAAATACACACACAAATACACACACAAATACACACACAAATACACACACAAATACACACACAAATACACACACAAATACACACACAAATACACACACAAATACACACACAATACACACACAAATACACACAAATACACACACAAATACACACACAAACACACAAATACACAAATACACACACAAATACACACACAAATACACACACAAATACACACACAAATACACATGCACGAGGGAAACGCGACCCAAGGAAGCCGAAGCAGACTCACCTTCTGAATGATGCTGAAGGACGCCTTTGAAAACAAGTTACTTATAAGGTGGGAAGTGTTGAATAGAGAGAATATCTGATTTGAAATGTTTGTCCATATAACTTTTACTTCCTTGAGAAATATGAAATGATAACAAGGGTCCAACAAGAGTGAATACATGAGTAATATTCGGTTAATAACTTGTTCGTACAACTTTCTGTAATTTATCTCCTTGAAATGGGATAAAATGGCATGCCCACTTTTGTAATAAATTGCATTGTATTCATTTATGAAAAGATTAAATACAGAAGAAAAGCAATCACCTGACATGTTCAGGTTATAATTAAAAAAAAATATATTTTTTTTTTTTTTTTTTCCTGACTGTTCATAATTCATAAGTAAAAAATCACTTAAGAAAAATACATAATTATTCTGAAAAATTATTTTTAATAGATTTCTTATATGACAGAAATATTTAAAAAATGTTAAATTGTACTTAGTAAGGTACTCACTTTGGCTGAACATGGAATGCTGATTAACGGAGTTTTCGTTCGTTGATTCATCGATCAAATTAAAGTTTATGGTTGACTGTCGAAGCAGTTTTTCAATATTTCCATTGTGGAGGTCCTTGCGATTGCTCATGTAATTGTCCTTGCAATCGATGTTGTAATTGCTGCTCCTATTGCCGCTCCTATTGCCGCTCCTATTGCCGCTCCTATTGCCGCTCCTATTACCACTTATATCGCCGCTTCTATTACTGTCCATGTTACAAAAATTCCTGTGCGCATGGAACATCCCGTGGTGCGTGCAGAAATCCTTCTGTCCATCCTTTGCCTGCTTTTCTAGTAATAACAGATCCGTTATATAGTCCATCGTATAATGATTGTGCAAATACTGGTCATTACTCATGGTATCAATTTGAAATATATTTACTTTTTTTTTTATGTACATATCAGGTTTATTTAACAGAGTTTTATGACTTATAATTATGTTGTTCATAAAATTGTTGAAGGTAGTGGTGGAATATGGTTTCACTGTGTGATTCACAGGCAATTCGTTCATTTTGTTTGTCATTCTGTACGTTGACAAGGGGTGTACTCCCTCGTCTGCTGTCTCATTATAATAATAATTATTATTATTATTTCCATTACCATTTCCATATCCATTGCTATTCTTAATATTACTGATATCATTATTACGGCTGCTGCTTTTATTTTTATTATTACTACAGTTATAACTGTTACGATTATTATCCCTGTTCTCATTGCCATTATTGTCCTCATTGCCATTATTGTTCTCATTGCCATTAATTCCATTAATTGCATTGCGTGTGCTATCATTTTCAACCATTTGGGGGTGCTTCTTCCTTACTGCATTCATTACCTCCGCATGTATTTGTCTAACTTGCTCAATATTCACGTTACTACTCACTTTTATCATATAATTAATTATAGACATACATTCATTTAAAATTGCGTACTTGGACAAGCTAAATATGAATGAAGCAGAGAAATTGTCGATAAACACTCTGTTTACATATTTTGAAAAAATTAAAAAAAAAAAATCATCAAAATTGTTTTTACTATTATATATTTTCAAATTGTCAATAAAGTCATGTATTTGTACAAAATAATTTTTTACAAATTTATAAAAAGATATAAAAAATAATTTTACCAATTTTTTTATATTAATATTCTTTTCTCTTTTAAATGTATTATTACAATTTTTAAAAGTCCACTTAACCCATTTTTTTATTAAAATATTTATACTTGCTAATATATGATTTACTTTATTTTGTAAAGTTTTGTAAATATTAAAAAAAAAAAAATTTAATTTTTTTCTCTTTATAACCTTTTTAAATAATATTAAAATGATTTCTGTGTTAATATATATTTTTTTCCTTTTTTCCTCTTCATACAAACTTAACAAGTCGTTTACAAATGTAAACCTATAATTTTCCACTGCACACAGTTCCATAAGAGTGATAATAAATATTTCTTCCAGGCTTATACACTCCGTGGTGTAGTAACTCCTCGCGTTCTCTTGGTTCCTCCACAGATCCTGCTGCCGGTAATTAACGTGGCTGTTACGCCTTCCACTGCTTCGACTGCTGCTTTGGCCATTGCTTCGATCACTGCTTTGGCCATTGCTTCGATCACTGCTTTGGCCATTGCTTCGATCACTGCTTTGGCCATTGCTTCGATCACTGCTTTGACCATTGCTTCGATCACTGCTTTGACCGCTTCTTCGACCGTTGCTTCCTCCACAATTTCTTCCGCTGCTGTTGTTGTAACTGCAAGGTGAAACTACTCTACCCCCCTGCTGACTGCGGTATACAGTAGCACCTCTACCATTGTGCTTATCATAACGTTGAACTCTGATAATAGGGTGGACGGTGCTTCCGTACAGGGGGGAAGGCTTACCCCCCCTCATATCACTACTGCATACGTTGCTGCCACTACTGCTGTTGTTCTCGTATTTCTCGTTAACGTTGTAGCAAGAATTGTCTTCCTTCAAGTGCTCGTTACTAGTCTTGCTGCCATCATCGTTACTGGTCTTTCCACTATCCTTGTCATTATTCTTTCCACTATCCTTTTCACTAGTCTTTCCACTATCCTTTTCACTAGTCTTTCCACTATCCTTTTCACTAGTCTTTCCACTATCCTTTTCACTAGTCTTTCCGCTATCCTTTTCACTAGTCTTTCCACTATCCTTTTCACTAGTCTTTCCACTATCCTTTTCACTAGTCTTTACTCCATCCTCAGTTAGATCCACTCGTCGGACCTCACTCAGGAGAAAGAAAATTTTCAAAAAGGAAATATCAATTCTAAATTTGTCTTTTATGTCGATATAATCCTTTTCCAACTTAAAATTGGTAAGGTTATCATAATTAATATTAAAGCTTTCAACACTATGGTCGTTATAATTATTTGTACATATTTTTTCATAATTATAATTGCTATTAAGATCATTACTTGTATCTACATCAGATGAAGTGAAAATGTTCCTTCCTTTGTTTATATAAAGATGTTCATTCCTTTCCTTCCTTAATAGTTGTTCTTGTTCAACATAAGAAAACATTTGAAAAATATATGCATTTAATTTGTTAATATTAATTTTTTTTAATAAAAAAAGTAAACAGCTTACTATATCATAATTTAATAATGTCAATTCTTTAAATCTTATGGAGAAAAAAAAAAGATAAGTAAATAAACTTATAAAACTATTTCTAATATCATACGACAGTTTAAAATAATTATTCAATTTTATTTCGATTAGTAAATGAAAACATTTATTTATTTTTAAAATTTTACAAAAAAAATTAATTATATTTTTAAAAAAGAAAAACATGCCATCTTTGGAAAAATTATTGCTCTCATTCCTATCCGAATAATTACTATACAGAAATTTGCAGTAGTAGTCCAACAAAATGTAGTAGTATTCAATATATGTAATATAAATACTATTTTTATTTAAATTTTTCTTTTTTAAAATTTCTAATATTTTATAATATATTGTATCTTCCAAAATTGTAACAGTATTGTCATCATTTTCATAACATCTATTTGAAAAGGACTGAACAGCCTTAGTAACTTCACTGAAGTTAATTAGATTAGCGCTTGTCCCTATTAACGCTTTCAAAATTCTGTATATCGATAACAAGTTATGGTTAAACATTATCAGTGCATTAATAGAAGAATTGCATATTTTACTGCAAAAGAACTCTAACAGAAGTCGGTTCACATTATGCAATATGACTGGATGGTATATGTTGCTGCTTTTATGCTGCTTTCTCTTTTGCATGCTTCTCTTTTGTTTACCGCTCTTACAACGAAGACGCCCCAGCCC
Source organism: Plasmodium malariae (assembly GCF_900090045.1). NCBI lineage: Eukaryota > Apicomplexa > Aconoidasida > Haemosporida > Plasmodiidae > Plasmodium > Plasmodium malariae. The sequence continues at coordinate 530,553 of NC_041778.1, read as the reverse complement.
CCTCGATAATTCCCTACTTCGATTCGCCCTCACAGAATAAACCTTCAAGTAATCGTACGAAAAAAATAGAGTCGACATTTCAAGCAGAATATTTTTGCTTTCAATAGAAATAAAGGGAGATACCATTTTCTTCCTTTCTTCCTCAGTAATAACAATTTCTGTGCTCCGATAATTATAGTCATAGAAGAAATAACTCGTCGAGTATATATCATACTGTAAATCATCCCCTTGAAGATAATCTATACAAGTTTTTATATTTTTATAATTTTTTTTTATTTCATAGGAAAATAAAAGCAAATCTTCTTTTTTAAATAAACTAATACATATTTTTAAAAAAAGATTACTATTGATTGTTTTCTTAAAAAATTCTTTTTTTTCTATATGTTTTTTTATATTTTTTATAAGTGAAAAGTGTAAATCCCGTTCAGTAAGGGAATGTCTTTTCCCTTGTTCTATATCCTTTATCCTTTTACCTTCTTTATACATGAAACCTTTACCTCTTAAATGCATACTATAACCAATGGTGCTGTGGTTACTACTGCTATCATATAAATGTCCACTTCCATTATAACTTACGTAGCCACGTTCATCCAGTACCCCTCCAGTGGGTGTAACGTAGCAGCTGCTATTCCTCTCTTCTTGATACGTAGTGAATTGCTGCTTCACCCCGATCTCCTCCGTGTTATCAGAGCCGCTGTCATTACTGCAACCATCGTTCCTATAACCATTGTTGGTCTGGCTGGCTCTTCCGCATCCAGTACCACATCCAGTACCACTTCCAATACCACTTCCAGGATTTCCTCCCCCACTGTGCTCCTCCTCCCTTAGATGCTCACTAATCTCGTCGGGACAAAGGGCGTTATCCAAAATATTCAACAGAACTTTCTTATACACACAACTATAATCAATAAATGAAAAATTTTGAAGCATATCATCAAAGTAGTTTAGACAATATGACAGAAGCCGTACATTTTGCTGATAGTTATTCGTTGAAATATTATTTTTAAAAAGAAAAATTAATTTAAAAAAATTGATAGAAGAGGAACATTTCACATATTTATTAATATCTTCTAACGTTAAAAAATTACTTACAGATGCTATTAGAAATATAATTGAGTATTCTTTTTGTTGAAGTGCATTCGTTATTATATCATTGTTAGCATAATACCTATTAGATAAGTTAATACTAGAGAACGTTAAAAATATACTAAGAATGGACTTGATATTAGACTTTTCCAATATATTTAATCTTAATTGTAGAAAAAAAAAAATATTAATACAAAACGTTTGCACATTTAGAAATAATAAAATATATTTATATACCCAATACCCGTTGTTCTCTAAATCTACTTGTTTTATCATTTCGAAATAGTTGTTCGTGTCTTTATATGTGTCAAAATATATTTGTATCAATTGCTGTATATTTAATTTTCTTTCTAATATAGAAAAAAGTTCATACATAAAATTATGCTCATATGAAAAGTCTTCTGTGTTGTAGTTCTGATAAAAATAAAAGATATTACACTCTTTCAATATATGTAGGATGCTTTTAAAAATGTAAAAATACTCATCACAGTATAATAAATGTAGCCTGTCCATCTCAATCAAATGCGCGTTTTGTTCTATTTCTTTGAGGAGGGCTTCCTCCTGGGATGGTTGCTCCATCGACTTTCCATTTTGCTTTCCATTCCAATGTCCATTCCTCTGATCTGTTTGCAGCTCCTTCCCCACTTGAGCGCATTCGCACCTCAAATGATGTGTATTTTCGTGGTACAGGGCATCGTAAAAGTAAACCTTCAAACAATGAACTAGCAGTTCCTTTGAAAAACCGAAAAAATATGATTTAGACTCTTTAATACTTAGATGTTCATTAATATACTGCTGCAGCTTTAATGATACTATTTCGTGGTACTTGTTATTTGAGCTCAGGTATGTTAACAATTTTGCATATTTATTTTCAACTATATCCTTAATATCTTCTTCATATCCTCTATAGTTGTTTGTGGCTATTAACTCATAAACTTTTTTGTTCGACAGGAGTACCTTTCGCATCGTCTTTCTGTGTGTCTTTAAGATAACTACCTTTTTTTTGCTTTTCAAAAAATGGGTCTACTCCGTTGATTAGAAATGGGTCTACTCCGTTGATTAGAAATGGGTCTACTCTGCTGATTAGAAATGGGTCTACTCCGCTGATTAGAAATCGGCCTACTCTGCTGTTGACAAGTTGGACTATGCTACTCACAAATATTGCTTCACGGCTGCATATATAGTGTTGTGTTTCTATTTCCACTCTTTTGTATAATCCTTTGCAAGAATTAAACGATGGCTCCTTTCAAAAAGGAATGTACAACAGAAAGAGAAACAGAAGGAGAAAGATAAATCATGAGATCATTGTAATAACAACTTAATCAGGATTATATATTATGTTGTTATGTTGTGGGTCTCAATAGTGAGAGGGGCCGGAAGTGCATTGAGCCGAGTGGTGCGTATATTATATGTATGTCCACGTATGTAACATGCACATGCATGCAAAAATATTAAAAAAAAAAAAAAAATATATATATATACATACATACATACATACATATATACATACATACATATATACATACATACATACATATATACATACATACATACATACATACATATATACATACATACATACATACATACATACATATATACATACATACATACATACATATATACATACATACATACATACATATATACATACATACATACATATATTCACGAGCTTCTTCACGGGTACATGCAATAGCTAAATAAGTGCGGCACCTCCAACCTCAATTGCATTAAAATGTTCACTTACTACTATTTTTTATGTTTTCACTTAAAAAAAAAAAAAAAATAGCTTCGTTTTCCCATGCATATACAAAATTGTACGCTCCTTTTTTGCGTACAGTGTAATATGTACTATATGTATGTTGAAAAGTGTAGAGAAGAAAAAATAAAAAGGAAGAAGTTGGAAGTAAGAAGTACTAGGTAATAAATATGCAAAACGAAATAAGAAATCTTGCAAATTCCATTTTCTTTGTAAAATTACTCGAATGTACAATTTTGTATTTTCATTTTCATTTTTATTTTTGTTTTTTATTTTTTATTTTTTATTTTATTTTGGTAAGCTCATCGAGCACTTTTGAAATTTCTTGAAGTCAACATTTGTAAGCATTAATTGATTTTATTTATAATAAAGAAAAAAGTATAAAGTTACACGCAATTATTTTTGCATTTGTGTTTTTCATTTGAACTCGCGTTGGCATTATACGACACGTATGTAGGAGCCTTTTTCGAAAAAAAATTAAGTGTAGGGGTATACGTGCATAAGGATGTATATACATTATACGTGTATACATACATAAATATATATACATATGTACACATAGTCGCACGAATTTATGCTTAACTTTATGCTTACACTTATGCTTACACTTATGTTTACACTTAATATACACGTAAGCCTACATTTATGCTTACATTTATTATACCTATATTTATGCGTACATTTATTATATCTATACTTATGGCTATATTTATGCGTACATTTATTATATCTATACTTATGGCTATATTTATGCGTACATTTATTATACCTATACTTATGGCTATATTTATGCGTACATTTATTATACCTATACTTATGGCTATATTTATGCGTACATTTATTATACCTATACTTATGGCTATATTTATGCGTACATTTATTATACCTATACTTATGGCTATATTTATGCGTACATTTATTATACCTATACTTATGGCTATATTTATGCGTACTTTTATGAACGTCTGTTGCTCTCCGTTTAATTCAAAAAAAAAAGTGCGCGTTCACTATTTCGTTCATTGTTTACATGATTACATATACGCGTAAGCTCGTTTTGCCATTTTTCTGATATAAGTTATTCATGTACGCCAGTTTGGTTAAATGTTTGTTCTTTTTTTTTTTTTTGAATATTTTCTCATTTTTCTTTTAGCATTATATGCTTAGCATTATTCGTTTCTCGCTTTCTTCCTTTTTCGTTTCGCCTTTTTACTTTTTTTTTTAATTTGTTCTGTGCAACTAGGCACTTATAAAAAAAGATATATTTAAAAAGGGCAAAAAGAGCTAAGCAAGTGCTTGCATATTTGAATATTCGTTAAAGGAGCGCATTTAATGCGACCTCTAACGGGTACATGTATGTAATGTATGAATTTTGTATGTATATGCTCATGCGTATTAAGATTTATGAAAGGAGAATGCGAAAGGGGAAAAAAGGACCTAAAAAATAATTTTATTTTCCTTTTCGAATTTATCTTTTATCTTTTTTTTTTCTTCTTTTTCTTCTTTTTCTTTTTCTCTGTACCCATTACTTGTATCCTCGCTTTTAACTTCCAAAGCGCGCGTTTCTTGGCGCAGGAAAATAAGAGCCGGGACTCACTTTTAACACTGTATGCTTGTATGTAAGTGTATGTGTACATGTATATGTAAATGCATATGCATATGTTTGCATTTATATGCGAGTACATGTGGGTGTACAAACACGAGGCGCTGTACCACTGTTCCCCTTTGATTGTACATGCCACAGATATAACTTTGCACGTACTAAAAAAAATATGATGAAAGATGAGGATACAAAAAATGAAGGCACAAAAAATATGGAGATAGACGAAACTGCTAAGAAGAAGTCAGGTAAGAATACACAAATAGATGAACCACACAAAGGAACGATAAGAGATAGTTTTAAAAATTATTTTACGCATGGACGTAGAAGTAAGAGCAATAAGAATGATAGTAGTAAGAACGGTAAAAATAGTAGTGGTAAGAATGGAAAGAGTAGTATAAATGGTAGAGGTAAAAACGGTAGGAGTAGTATATATGGTAAGGTGAAGGGGGAAAAAAAGAACTCCTTAGAATCAGGGTCAGAAGAAAACTTTTTCGCTGTTGAAAAGAGGAATGTAAAAAACAATGAAGAGATGTTTGCCAACAAATTCAATGATGAAAACATGTATGATCTTTCTATCTTTAACGATGAGAGTGCGGACGGTTCTTTTTTTTCAAGACTGCAAAATTATGGGCAACAGGGTGATAGGGATGAAGGGATTGATAAAGGTGGAGAGATTGATAAATGTGGAGAGATTGATAAAGGTGGAGAGATTGACAAAGGTGGAGAGATTGATAAAGGTGGAGAGATTGATAAGGGTGAATCCCCGTTAAGTAACTTATCGAGTAGTAGTTATAGAAAGGATAGTCGCACAAGTAACAGGAAAAGCAGGTACTATGAACGCGAATCAAGTAAAAGCAAAGTATCCCGCTCAGATAGCGAAAGAGAATCCTATGAAGACATTGATAATAGGACAGAACATGGTTCATTAGAAAGGGAAAATTATCCACATATAATTAATAACATTAAACGGTTTTGTAGCAATTTAATAATGAATAATAATAGTAGAGAGTTAACTAGCTTTTCTTTAAATGAACGTATGGACAGTATAAACAAAAAGAAAGAATTTCTCTTAAATATTTTGTCAAATTCGAATGAAATTAAAGTAAATTTAAAGGATGATTATAACCGAATGAGAGATACAGAGAAGATAAAGGAAGATTTAAAAAAAAGTGAAACAATTATGCAGAATATTTTGAATCTGCCTGATAAGAATAACATGGATATGTACTATAACAGAGCTAATTTTGCAAGTACTCATGAGAAGGGTAAAGGTGGTGGGGGTGAAGAAGCGGGATATGGAGTAGAAGTACAGGGAAAAGCAGGAGCAATAGGAGCAGCAGAAGCAGTAGGAGCAATAGGAGCAGCAGAAGCAGTAGGAGCAATAGGAGCAGCAGAAGCAGTAGGAGCAGTAGGAGCAACAGGAACAGCAGCAGAAGTAGTAGTTGAAGGGAGCGTGCCTTTAAACATAAGAGAAGACACACATGTCGGAACAGTGTATGAAGAAATGAACAAGTATAACAACAATTTGTATGATACGTGCAAAATGGAAAAGAAACGAATGATGAATATTAATTATATATATGATAAATATAAAATTTTGCTGTCAGAAATTAAGTTAGGTGACTACTTCAACTCGGTGGAGAAAAAATTAAATGTGATAGAAAATTCATTATTATATATGTCGGATATTCAAGAGAATAGTAAAGAGGATAAAATTGATATAAAAAAAAAATTTGCAGAATTATTTGATAGTGCTGTTGATACGTTAATAGACAATTATGAAGAGCAGAAAAAAAAGGATGAAAGTGAGAAACAGAAAAGAGAGAAACTAAATTTAACGTGTGATTTTAATTTATTTTTAAGGATATGTAGAATTATCCTAAATGATGAAAAGATGGTCCACATGGGTAATAAGAAAAATATTTTATTTTATAATAATTTATACAAAATTAATTATTTGTTCAGTAGTAGTAGGAACCGAGATATTCTATTTAATGTGTACTGTAGGAATGCTGGTGCTTTATTTTTAAAGCGCAAGTTGGAAAGGACAAATGAACAGAAAAAAAAAAAAAAAAAAAAAAAAAAAAGGGGGGGGGAAATGGGGCAAGATACACAGCAAGGAGTAGGGGGGTCAGATAGATGGGAGCGAGATCAGGAGCTGGAAAAAATACGTTATACAAAAAAAGGAATAGTGGAAAAGATCAACCTTCTGTGGTTTTATGATAAACATGATAATACGCATTATTTGCACCTGTACAATTTAAATAACCTGAGTAGCCGAAAAATGACAATAGTGGTAGATTCTCCTATAGAATGTATAGATACAGTGTTCTTAAATAATCTTATTCCTTTGGATTCTTTTTACAATTCGGTTAAAAATTATTACATTATGGTAATAACTGTAAATTCTTTTTATTTTTATAATATTCATTTATACTTTAATTGTGAAGAGGATTATAATATTTCAGTGAGTGAGCAAGTGATATATCAAAGTATATACCCCTTTTATTTTAATATATATTTATTTCTATTATTTAAAGTACCAAAACCAGTGAAGAAAATATATGAACACATTCAATCGAATGAAAAGAATGAGCGCATATTTTTAGCACAGGATGATGGAGATATATATGAGTTTGTTTATGAAAAAGAGGATTTATATAAACCCCTAAATTTATTTAAACAATTAGTGGTAAGTTCATTTAGCACACTAGTGAATAGTGTGAATAAAGCCATCTTTTCTCGTAATATCACTAATAACAGTCTCGAGGGATCCTCACTTAGAGGAGATGACCACCCATATTCGCATGAACAGAGTCATAACAGTTCAGTACTACGTCGTCATTATGGTATGAATGTACAAACACAAGGAGAAGAAGGTACCTGTACTATTTTGAATGGCAGAGAAAATATAGATGAATATAAGAAAAATATATACTGTGATGACTTACAGCAGTTTCCTTTAAATTTTTATTTAAAAAAAATTATTAGCACCTATTTTATAAAATACTTTTCCTTCTTTAAGAGTAAAGTGAAGAAGATTTTAGTCGACAACGAGAGATCCATATTGTATGTTTTATATGACAATAGCGATCTCTATGTGAAAATATTGTCAAGTGTGTCAGATAATACGAGAAATTATTTGTCTGAAACGATTGTATTTAGCAAGAGTGATCTAGTAAGAGAATTGAGTAATATTTATTTCGTCGATGAAAGTGGTTTTTCTCAACAGAGAGGGTATTCCGAGGGTGAAGAAGCGAGGAATGGTATGAGAAATGGATTGAAAAATGGCACAAGGAATGACGTGCAAAATGGAGATAATTATGAATCGCCTTATGAAGCAGATAATGAACCATTTTACAACAATGGTGGAAACGCGAGAAATATGAAAAATTATAAAAATGATAACCGTAAAAAAAATGTTCCCAAAAGAGATAACTACATTAACATATATAAGAATAATATTGAGGGATATGATACCAATTGCAAAGATAATAAATTTTCATATCCTTCGAACTTAGAGCCAAGTGTACTAAACAAATTAAAAATCATAGATATGCACATAAATTATGTACACGAAAGGAGTAACATCTTTTTGAAAATGATTGATAATAATTTTAACATATATTATTTATCACTCGTTAAGGATGTGGATAGTAACAGTTTTAAAATTATTTTGAAAGATTTTCAAAATTTTCCTCACAAAAAAGGATTAAAAATTGATGAAAAGGACTCGCAAGTTGTTTTTACTCATCATTTGAAAAATTTATATATTATTTTAAAAGAAAAAAAAAATAATAATTGTAAGCCACGTGATAAGGGTAAAATGGTGCAACATAATGATCATCCAAAGGGGGGGAAAGAAAAAGAAAGAAAGAAAAAAAAAAAAAAGAAAAAAAAAGAAAATACATTTACATTTTCAGATCAACAAAAAAGGGACATTAAAAAGGATAGAATGGAAAGTGCGGTCCATCGGCAAGTTGGAAATTTTGCGTTTATGAAAGAGAATATGAGAAAAAAGGCGGAAGGAAATGTAGAAAAAAATGCGGAAAAAATTATGAACGTTCAGGTAAAAAAAAAAAAAAAAAATATAATGCACACAGGGGAGGGAAAAGGAGAAGATAGTAGCCATTATATGGGTAGTGGGAGTGATTATGAAGAAGGGGATGAAGTAGAGGACGGTAGTGGAGACAGTAGCGATAACTACAGCAAGAACGGGACTGCAAAGAAGCAAGTGCGTTACACACTAAAATTATTAACAAGTGCAGACGAAATAGGAAGTAGCACTAGTACTGGCCAGTCGTCGAACTACAAAAAAAATAAATTCGTCTTTAAACATTTGAACGAATATTACATTAATGAAGAAATAATTGGAGTTATATATAAAAAGAAAAATTACTACTTGCACACATTTTTTGAAGAATCGCAGAATAATAATATAATAAAAGACTTGTACATGGATAAGATGAAATATGACAGTGTGAACAGTAGAATGGCAAAAAATGAAAAACGGTCAATAAACCTGAACTGTGCAGGTAATTTTGGGAACATGCGCAGAAGTAGCAATAACAAGTACAATTACGGTAATGATTACAATTATAACAATTATAACAATAATTATAGTTACGATAATGATTACAATTACAATTATGGCAATGACTACAATTACAATTGCGGGGGTGAAGACAACATGCACATTCTTTACGGAAATAGCGGAAGGAATAACGTGCCACATTTTTATGAACAAAGGAACATAGTGAACAGTAATAATAACGATTTAATTATGAACAAAAATTTTATGTTCAAGGAAAATGAAAGGACCATGAGGGAACAACGAGAAAAAAGAGATAGTATCATCCCCCCTTTTTATTTATATGAAAATACGGTAAGTGAATATCAGGAATATTATGACTTGTTAATAATAACAAAGAGTCATATTTATTATATTAATAAAAATACTAAAACGCAAAAAATTGAAAAAATGATTAATAACTGTGTGCCGTATAAAATTTCGTTCCAAAACAGAAATATAAAAAGCATTGTTTTTAATGAGATGAAAATGAGGGGATACTTGAAAAACAGCATGGATCACTTAACTGAAGGTATGCAGCAAAATTTAAGTCATAGGGAGCGTGATAGGAGGACCAACCTTGACAACGACAGTAGTGGTAGTAGCAGTGAAGGCGGCAGTTACAAATATTACAGTAGTGATTATAACTGCGATAGTAACTACGGTAATGATTGCGGTGATGATTGCGGTAATGATTGCGTTAATGATTGCGTTAATGATTGCGTTAATGATTGCGTTAATGATTGCGTTAATGACTTTGGCAATAACTACGACAGTAACTATGATAGTAACTACCCAAGTAATGGCGTCGAAGTGGTCAGAGCCAACCATGAGAGGAGAAACTCGAGAGGGAAAGTGCCTTATCCACTGATCCTTTCGAAGGAAAAAAACAATGACGAGTTAGTGTACGAGTATTTCATAAACCAAATAGCACAGATATCATCTAATGACGAGTTTTTGTTTATAATGTGGTGCATGTTACTTAATCATGTGTATAAATATGAAATAATGTGTTTTAATAACATCCAAAGTAACAACAAGGAGATGATGAATAGAAGTAAAGCAGAGGAATACTACAATCCTTATTTATTCTTATCACGGTTCAGCATGAAAGATGATAAAGGAAAGACCGCCTCCGCAGTAACTGGAACATCTAAGGACTATCTGACATCTTCTTTAAACTTAGATAAAAAGAACATGAGAGATCAAAAGCTTTACTCGGATAAAGTAATTATGTTCAATGAAAATGTGCATCAAGTTGATGATGGTAAATACATAAAGTTGAAGGATGCACACAACAATATTAGTAACACCAATCATATAGAGTACGATATATTAAATAAAATATATAAGCCTACTCCGTTTAAGTTTGGATTTATAGATAAAAATGCAGATTATATTATGAAACAGGGGAAATTACAAAAGGCAATGGAATTAGAAATTAAAACGAGAAAGATTAAGGGCATGAATCATTTGTTTAATGATAATATGGATGACTTGGAGGGCGATCTCGTTAAGAATAGCAGCGGTATGTACAGTGGTCATAACAACGATATCCATGATATCCTTGGTAACAGGTCCAGCATGAATGATCGAGGAAGGAGTGGTGCATCTTACGGGTTTGACAATGGGAATGAAAAATTATTGCTTAACGACACAGGATATTATAATTTATTTAATATGTATCAGAAAAAAAGGACAAGAGAAAAATTGTTGGAAGCCGAGAATAATAAGAGTGGTAATTTTGCCTTTGAGTATTTAACGAATAAAAATTTTGATTTTATGTTTTTAAAAAATGTAAATATGTATAATAGTTCGATACATATGCTTTCTAGAGGGTTATTGTTACTACTTAGTCGTTTGTTAAAACCAATTATGTTTATTCATTTATTTTCGTATGAGAAATATAGAGACACACATGTTTTTAAGTGTACTTCCAATAGTAATAATATTCATATGAGGAGTACCAAATATATGAAGGTATCTAATTATTTAAAAAAGGATATGAGCATTTCTGTAATAACGAAAGAAATGAATGAAGAAAAAGAAGAGTCATTTTATAATATGAAAAATTTCTGCATAGTAAGAATGAATGAAGATTTATTTTTTCAAAAAAAAAAAAAAAAAAGGAGTAGAAGTATGTATGAAGAGAGTGATATGTTTATACTTATTGGTAATGTACCCCTAGATTGTTGTTTAAACTTGATAGAGAAACTAAAATGTTTGAGCTTATGTGTAAGTATTATTTTAACAAATTTAATGAAAAAGAAAAATGATTATTCGAATAAAATTAAAGGAATACAAGATATATCCATTATAAATATATATTATAGTTACACTGTTATTATGTTGAATGAAATAAATTTATTTTATGCAGTTCTGAATTTTATTAATTTTAGCATAGAATATATCTTAATTTACTGTATTATTGTTTGTGAATATTATAAAAATAAGAGTATTATAAAGAGAAAAAATATTGGGTCTAAGGAAAATTTTTTATATCTACCTAGTACACTATTTGATTTACTTATTAAATGCAATTTTTTGAAAACCTATTTGAGTAAGACTTATAGAGATATACTAAAACAATGTTTATTTAGTATTATTAAAACGGGCAAATATATACCAGTAGAACTTTTCCAAGGATATATAATACACAAAAACGAATTCTTAGCCTTATTTTTAACAAAACGAATAGAAGAAGAAGTATTTTTAAAAAAAAAAATGAAAACAAAGGGACCAAATTATGATCAGTACTATTTAAAAAATGAGAATACTAGTACTAGTACTACATATGACAAATTTGATGAACTACTGGCATCGGAAAAAAGAGCAGAGCATTTTATTAATGAACACTTGAAAGATGCACTGACGAGTATAAATATACACAAATTACTCATATTGTTGTATAAGGCGGACTATTACCGATGTGCTAGTTCGTTAATTAGTTTATACATAGATGGGTACTACAAAATATTGAGCATAAATGATAAAGAGAATGGAAGAAAGGATAAAAAAATGGATGCAAAGACGGATGAAAAGACGGATGCAAAGACGGATATAAAGATGAATGCAAAGATGAATGCAAAGATGAACGCAAAGATGAATGAACATACACATTTTATTGATGAGAAGAAGAATTTAACGTTTATACAAGATACACAGTTCAACATAGAACAGTACAACAATTCGAATAAGCAGCTACTCATTAGTAACATAGATGTGCAGTACAATTATGATTATTATGTGTTATATACGAATTGCTTCTTACCTATTGAAAGAATAGTACATGTCAATTATATGAAATATCTTTTTAAAAATAATGAAAGGAAAAAAAAAAAAATTAAAATTTTTTTAACTAAACTGTTAGAATACTCAAATGATATAAATTTTCATTTCTTCATTTTTAATTTAATTTTATATAAATGTAAAAATCATTTCCCATGTTCTATATTTGAACTAACCATATCCCACTACCTTTACTATTATGTCAAATTCAATGAACTAAACATTGCAGACTCGTACATTTACTATTTCAAGGAGGGTAAGTACCAGGATGTGGCTATATACTTTGCAAGGAAAGCCTTCTACGCATGGAAGCTACCACCAGGGGGTGATCTCAACTTGGGAGCGATATACAAGGATGTAGTGAAGCTGAATGCGATACAAAATAACAAGAAGAATACTACGGACGTTACCAAATCCGGGAAGGATGAGCGGGATGGAGCACGGGGGAGTGCCCCAGTGAAAAGAACTCGCTTCGCCGACGACGAGAAAAGCGAGGCGCAGCAGTACAGCTATGGAGGTTACACCAGTCGAAGCCATATCAATGATAGTTGTAAAAGCGGAATGGAGGAAACAAACGCGGAGGGTGCGCTTTTCCACTCTACTGCAGTGAAGTGCGATGGGGATTACTATCAAAATTTGGACAGCATTGATAAATCTATTTTGATGAGCGAGTTGTCAAGGAACAATTATATTTATGAAGAGAACTTCATTGGTAATAGCTACGTTATGTTGAACCCGTTGTACAATAGTGAAACTAAGGAAATATTTTATAACATTTACAAATATCTCTTGCGGATGATTTGTTTTCCTAGTTTGAAGAAAAGAATGGAATACATGGACAATTGTATGAAGACGAAAATTTTTCTTATTCAAAAAATGCGTAGTTTTAGAAAGAATGATTATCAGAAGAACAAGTTATTGAATGAATACGTTGTAGATACTTATCTCCATGGTCAACATGAAAAAGATTCATTTTCAACGGAGCAAAAAAAGAAGAGAAACATAAACAAAATAAACAACTTGGGTAACATAGACCAATTAGACAATATTGTTGATTCGTTTAAAAAAAGCAATGTGCATGACTTGCTTAACATTAACAGTACTCTTAAGAAGGATACTTTGAAAAATTATTACACAATAGATAAAAATATATCATATGATACATCTTTTTCCAATGCTGTAAAGAAGCTATTTTTCCAAAATAAATGTTTTTTCAAAATGAAAAAGGATTATTTATCAAATCAGAGTAGTAATTATTTAAATTTAAAAGAGATAAAAAAATTTAAAACTTCGTTGAATTATCAAAGGTTGTTATTTGTTGAACTTATAAACTTATTTGTTTTTTATATATACAAATTTTGTCATTGGGATATTGTGAAAAATTATTTTAACATATTAATGAATGGAAAAAGAGAAGATGCATTTGAAGTACTTGCATATTTTGAAAATTTAAATAAAGAAGAGATGGACTTGATTAGAAAATCTTCTTCGAACATGTATAATTATATGTCTAATAGAAGAAATGAACATATAGATGATGTTATAACTGATTATAATAAAAAGATAAACAATGTAGAATATAAAATTAATATATCTCGTATTGTAGATGTTATAGATACATTTAAAGACTATTTAATGATCATCCAGAAAAGTGTGTACACAAAAGAAGATTTAAAAAATAAAATTTTTCAAAAGAGTAAATTTCTTTTTAAAAATTTCTTGCCATCATTTAATTTACTCAAATTAATTATTTTATGTGATAAAAAAAAAAATAAAATTGATACAATTAATTCAAATTGTTATTCAACTGTTAATAATATGTTAAAGAATAACTCAAGGTGTGGTTCTTTTTATTTTTCCAAATATTCCTTTTGCTTTGAGCGCTTGTTAGACTTTTCATTCTCTCTAACCATATCTTTTGAAAATATTAACTTTATAATAAATTACATAGGAGATATACTCAAGTTATATGATTTTAATTTTAAGAATTGTCTCTATTTATTAGTTATTATAAAAATGCATAAGTTTATGAACAATTTATTTGAAATTAAAAAAATCCGCTCTTTACTAAAAAACAAAATTGATGCTTTAAAAAATAGAAAATATAACCAACGCATGAAATTAATTTCTTTTTTAAATTGTATACCTCTTATATATTTAGATCCTCAGATGAATGTCATTCTAATCAATGAGTCTTATGAGCACAAAAAGAATCAGGATAAAATAATTTTCTCTAAACTATCTCCCTTTTCACTAGTCAGCAAGGCAGTAAATAACAATCTGCGCAGCGTGTACTCCTACCACGACTACACGGAAAATTATCAAACCAGGGGGGATAGAGGAGGTAACGATATTGACGGTAACGACAGTGGCAGCAATGACTACAATGATGGAAGTGATGACGATGAGCAGGACGAGCATGATAAGCGCGATAAGCATCCGGATGAGGAGCGAATACGTGCTGATGGTATAGGCTGTGTAGGCGGTGCAGGAGGTGTAGACGGCGCAACCACGAACCAGGGGGATGAGCTGAACGAGGAAGCGCTCAAAGAAAGAATAAAAAGCAGCAACATGGCCATAGACCGAAACGATAGGAAAGCTTTGTATTACTTGTACAACGTGAATTACTGTTTCAATGAAAACGAGCGTGACCAAGCTATATCATTAAACCACCCAGAGTTAATAGTGTTAAGCTATAAAAATTATTGTTTCTATATTGTATGGATATCAAATTTGTTGTTAAATCATAAGGTTGATTATAAATCATTAATACATGTATATTTAAAGATACATAACAGTTTAAAGCACAGAAAAGCTTCTCAACTTGAAGATGATTACGAAATAGCAATAATCATTTATTACTTATTTACCTTATGGATCAATGCAGATAAGAATAGTAATTCCTTTTTCTTTTACAATGAAGAAAAGTGCTATAATGAAAAAAATAATATAGGCTATTTTTTAAAAGATAAAGATGGTAAACTTGAATATGTCAATAATTATTCCTTAATAACACTATTAAAAGAATTGTTATCAAGAGCAGAATTTTATTTTGAATATACGTCTGATGCTGCTTCGAGAAATTATGATATTAGTTGTATCATTCTCGATTCATCTATATATGTAAATGAAAAAATTAAAAAGTCATCCGTCGATCTTTTGAAAATTTTTTTTCATGATATATATGCTACTTTTAATCAAGTACTGATTCAGATACCATTTTTAAATCATATAGTAGAATTTCAAAGTATTAATGAGTTTTTGAAAAAATTTAAAATATACTTGGAAGAAATTACATGCAGGATTACTCTCAATGAGACGAACTACATGTGAATAAGGTACAGGGGAACATGTGTTAAGTGTCAGATATGGACACAGAGAAATGCACAGCACGGAGAAGTTCGTATACCTTCGCATTGCGTTACTTGACCGTCTGAAAAAACGGCGGTTTTGTTTTGAATTTGTAGAAAATTTGTAGAAAATTTATAGCGAATTTATTGCAAATTTATAGCAAATCTTTTGCAAATTTATAGCAAATTTATTGCAAATTTATAGCGAATTTATTGCAAATTTATAGCAAATCTTTTGCAAATTTATAGCAAATTTATTGCAAATTTATAGCGAATTTATTGCAAATTTATAGCAAATTTTTTGCAAATTTATAGCGAATTTTTTGCAAATTTATAGCAAATCTTTTGCAAATTTATAGCAAATTTATTGCAAATTTATAGCGAATTTATTGCAAATTTATAGCAAATTTTTTGCAAATTTATAGCGAATTTTTTGCAAATTTATAGCAAATCTTTTGCAAATTTTTTGCAATTTTATTTTTAATTTTTTTAAGAACATATTGGTACTGCGCAAAATTTGCAGGCCAAGCAAGTATTTATGCTGTTGTTTGTTCACGTTTGTGCTTGTTCACTTGTATGTTTGCTATATTTATTTATTTTATTTTTTTTTTTTGCTGAGCCAATTTTTATGACCTTGTTCATATTTTTTTTTCCCACATCTGCTCGTATGACAATTTAATTTTTGCCATAAAAGGAGACGAAAGAAAAAATGTGTACACTGCACAAAAGTTGGGCGTGCACGTACAAATACATATGTGTAACCTTTTCAAACGAGAATTTTTTTTGAAAAATTCGTCAAACGGTTGTACATGAATATTTATGAAACATTCTTGAAGTAGCAATACATTAATGTTTTTAAAATATCCCTTAACTAGTGCTACATTAATATTTTTGAAACTTCTCTTAAACAGTACTACATTAATATTTTTAAAAATAATTTCCACTTTTTATAAATTCTTCATTATGTACAAAATGGTACACACCTAGAGGTGTTAAATCTTTTTTTTTTTTTTTTTTTTTTTTTTTTTTTTAAAACATTAATATTGTAAATTAAATTTCCTCTCTTCACCTGATTATCCCTTTTTTATCCCTTCAAAAGAGAAAGAATCTTCCTTCAACTGTTTTTTCCTTTTTTGTAGTAGGATTAACAGCTTTTTGGTTTACTGCTAATTTAAAAAAAAAAAATAAAACAAAAGAAAATGGAATAAATAAATATATAAATAAAGGGGGTAGCCTTATTTTTGTTATTTCTCTAAATCGAGAATTTCTTTTTTTCTTTTTTTTTTTTTTTTCTATTTGAAAAAAATTTGTGTAAAAATGGAAATTAAATCGAAAAAAAACTGACCCTTTGTTTTACTGTTTTATTGTTTTGCTGTTTTTTATTTTAGCTTATATTTCGCCTTTTTCATTTCCCTCCTCACTTTATATATCCCATTATTTAATTAGCTTTTTATATATCTTATTTTACTTTTTGTTCTATAATATAAGCTGTGTAACCGTTGTAAGGAGCAAAAAAAAAAAAGAAAAAAAAAAAAAAAGGTTCATCTCTATCTCTAACACTGTGCATGCAAAAAAAAGAGTTTAACTTAAAACACGAAAAAATTGACACCTCATGTTAATACTTCAATGCAAATGGGCAAATAAAAAGTAAAATTAGTAATGTTAAAAAGGGAACATATGTATATGTGTAAATGCGTATAGGTATATATAAGTACATATGTGTAAAAGTATAATACATATATATATATATACATACATATGTGTATATTTAAATATGTTCGTGCTGGTGTTGCGGAGTTCGCACCAGAACCTTTACTGTTTCAATAAAACTCATAGTTGTACATAACAGGCATGTATACGGACATATGCACGCGTATATATACATATAAGTGTATATATATGTGTGCGTATGTGTATATATGTGTATATATATATGTACGTATGTGTATATATGTGTACTTATGTATGTACTCATTATATAAAAGCAAAGCGATTTTATGACTGACTCTGAGAATAGTCTCTCTCTCTCTCTCTCTCTCTCTCTCTCTCTCTCTCTCTCTCTCTCTCTCTCTCTTTTTTTTTTTTTTATTTTTTTAAATTGCTTCTCTTTTCACCGTAATTTGTTCTTTCATTAACATTTTATTAGCGATGTTTTGGCCTGCTTTCATGTTAACATTCAAGCTATAGCAATTTTTTCAAGTGCTTTGTAAAAGTTTGATTAAAGGAAGAAGAATGCATGACAAATTTTTTTTTTTTTTGAATATTTTTATATGATGAAAAACAGTCGCTTTTTGTTCTTCTCCATTTTTTTTTATTTGACACGGAATAGTAGCTTGGAACTCAGTTGGAAAAATACAAAGATAATTTCTTTTCAAAATATTAATGAAAAAAATGAAGAAAATGAAAAGAAAAGAACACGCATGAGAGAAATGGATATTATACCTGAGATTGATGGAGATACATGTGTAATATTTTCAGCTATAGAGGGAGACCCCCAAAAGTGAGCAACGCTTTTATTCTGTTTTGCATTATTCTGCTTCGCTTTGCACTACGTTAAATTGCATAATTTTGTTTCATTCTACGCTTTTTTATTGTTTTGCTTTATTCTTCTTTGCTTTATACAACTCTTCGTTGGATTGCTTAATTTTGTTCGTTTTTGCACAATTTTGCCATCTTTTATTTTTTTACCATATTTGTTCCACCATTTTACCTTTTCTTAAAAATACGTACGCTTAGTGTACACATAATTCGTTTATATATATCTACATATTATTATTTTAATAAAACTGACTATTTTTCGCTTAATTCTGTGAGTGCATTATTTGTTCCACACCATTTTAAAACTTTTTGTTTTATTCTGATAAGTGCGATTGTGTATGTGTATGAAATGTGTAAAACATCCTGCACAGTTCATGCAAAATGCACGCACATTTACATGCACTGTTCAGAATTTCCCTTTTAATTACTCGTAGTGTACATATTAAATGTGTATATATGTATACATATATATACACAATATTTCACCTTTTCACAGCAATTTAGAGAAGTACGAGTTGTACAAATATATATATATATATATATATATATATATATATGTATATAAATACATGTATATAAATATATGTATGTACGTGTGTGTATATGCCCCCCCCCTTTTGGCATATCACCACCTACTTGTAAAAGCTAGAAAAAAAAAAAAAAAAATTTCTGCTTTCCACTTCATTCTCAGTTGCTGGTGCCCCCGAGGATATATCATGTGTAGTGAAGAAGACGTTCTTGATTTGCAAACAAAACTAAGTAAAATAAAAGACAAAAACGAAAGGAGTAAGGTAACTCCATCATGGATTAAAAGGCTTTGTGATAATTCAAAAGAGATAGGTTTTAAAAGTATGTCTGTAGTCATAGATTACGAACTAGCTGTTATTTGCAAAGATGAACATGATAACAAAAATGCGGATTTTGAAATAATCGGAGCGTCTGGTTATATTACAAATGAACATGTTATTGAGGAAATGAAGAAAGATTTAACATATGTCCCTCGTAAATGTACTGTTAATAATTTTTATTTATGTAGAAAAGTTGAGAATGACAATGTGAACTGTCAGTATGGTCCCTGGTCGAACTGGAGTGCATGTGATGGTAAAAAACAAAGACGAACGAGGAAAGTTTTACGTTCTAACCAAAACAATGACAATTTTTGTCTATGGAATGGAAAAAAAATTCCTCGTAACATAATTGAAGAAACACGGACGTGCATGCAGAAATAGGCGGATGCCACAAGTGCGAAATGGGACGAAATGAGACGAAATGAGACGAAATGAGACGAAAAAATGGAAAAGAAATAAAAAGAAATAATGAAACAAAATATGATAAAAAAATATAACAAAATAAAAAAGCATGATAAAATAAATTAACAAAATTGAGAAATATAAGGGTATACACGGAAAAAAAAAAGTAATGTAAGAATACAGTACCCCCCCCAAGGCGCCTTTTCATACACACACAAACAAAAAAAAAAAAAAAAAAAAAAAACAAAAAAAAAAAAAAAAATTTTTGTTATACTTGTTGGTTCTTTCTAATATCTTCAAAAAATGTCAATTAAATATTTAGGCATAATTTACCTTAAATCATTTGACAAAATCTGCTGCATTATATATTTTGGCACGTATTTAATCGTTTGTCTACTTGTTTATTTGCTTATTTGTCCATTTGCCTATTTACCTGTTTACCCATTTTGCTTCTTTAATTCCAAACATGCACCACTATTAAAACTCTTTCAACATTTTGCTTTTTAAAATTCCTTCCTTACTATTTAAGGGGCAACAAATTTGCGGTTAAACATGTTTTTATTTTTCCTTATGTAAATGCTTGTGCGATTTGTAAAAGGCTTGTACGAACTGCTACACGAGAAACATATGCCTTGAAGTATGGGTCGACTTTACCAACAGACGGAAAAAGACGCGTTCACATGAACATTTACATGTGTACATATAACAGTAGGTACGTGTAAATGTACAATTGTACGTATTTGAATAATATTACTTATACATATACCTATATGCATAATAAAAATATATATAAATGTCCGTGAAGACATAATAAAAGTGCATATAAACGCATGTATATAAACACATGTATATAAATGCATGTATATATATATATATATATATATATATGTAATACCCACACACCCGCAACACGTCGGCGAACTTCACTGTAGGTGGCTCAAATTTTTGCCTGATCAAGCAAGAATTTATAAACACTTGCCCAAAAGATGGGTTTGTTTGGTATTTTGCAAAATAATACAATAGCTAAGTCATTAAAAGCTGAAATTTGTTCAAAATATACGGGGAAATTAACCTGTTTTGAAAAGTTTAAAATATAAAAAATAAAATGGGAATATTTAAAATTCTTTTGCAGTTGGAAGGAATGGGTCTCATTAATTTTTAAATTTAAAATATCTTCATTCTCCTGCAGCATTTGAATTATGTAAGACGACAATCCAAATGGTTTATATAAAAAGATACGTTCTTTGTAATAATCAAAACTATTTCCCAAAAAAATTGTATTGTCCAGATTAAAAAAAAAATGAACATTAGCATATCTTAACTGTTCATAAATAAAAATATTATATAAAACTTCACCATATAAACAAATATCACAATGGGGCATAAATAATAGCATCCTTTCGTTCTTATTTAATTTTATAGTAGTATAATGAAATGTTTTTTCCTCTCCTACATGTGCAGTTTGAGTGTCTGATTCGAAATTGCTCTTCTTATATATTCCTTTGCATGAAAGCACTTGAATATTCAAAATGCTATATACACCTTGCTCCATTTTAGTAATTTTCGGATCATAAATAAAAATTTTATCAATCGTATAAATATTTTTCACTAATAATATAAAACATAGCTGGTACATACATGCTCTTTTGCTATTCAAGTTTAGGTCTATTAAGGACCCTAAACCTAAACAAATTGCTCCTACTATTTTTATCTCATGTTTATATATTTTATTAAACTTTTTCTGGAAATTTTCAAAAAATTCTGTTTTTTCTAAAAGACTCATAATTTTTTTTATTTCCTTGTAAATGTTATCCCTGTTATTTCTGTTTATACTATATGTACATTTTCTTGTTTTTAAATTTTTCTTATCATCATTATACTCCTCTTCTTCCCTCTCACCTAGAGTAGTATTTAAAAGTTCATCTGTTGCTCTTCCTTCTTTTCTATTTCTACAATTTTTCTCCCTCACTCGATGTTTGCTTTGCACAAGTATCCATCCATCCATTTAAAAGATTGTCTGCTCGTCTTAACTACACATATGTTGATATAGGTCCATATAAACATGTACACGTTGTGCCATCAGTTGGCAGGGATAACACAATGGTTGAAGAAAAAGAGAAGTACAGAAGTAGAGAAGTTCTCAAATGGTAAAGTGATAAATTGGCAAGGTAGTGAAGTGGCAAAGTGGAAAAGAATCTGGCTATCTTGCAACTTCATTAGGGTTTCGCTTTTTTTTTTTTCCCCTCTCTTTGTATTAACAAAATTATATATTTTTTAATTTTATGTAAAAAATTAAGGGAAGGAAGAGGTTTGACAAATGTAGTATATACAAAGTTAGCCCGAGGAGAAAAAGCTAAACCGTTTTTCTCAGGTTAGAAAAAAAAAAAAAAAAAAAAAAAAGATTAATTGTTCTTCATTATATATAACTAAATTGTTTATAGTACTCGACAAAAAAAAAAAAAAAAAAAAAAATTTAACACAATTAACAACATTTAATTGGCTGACTTTTTGAAGCTTTTTTGTAAATTTTTCCAATCATTTTTACAAAATAAGTGCAGATAAAATTTTTAACATGCTAGATGCAGATGATATGCACTACGCTTAAATGCCTTACTTGAATATTATACGTGATAATTTGTACGCATATTGAGATAGAAATATGCGCATTATGTACGATATTTACAGTATGTACTTGCGCATAGGACGATTTACTTCTGTATTCCTACTACGTGGTATCATGGGCCATTTTGGTAGAAAATTTGGATATTTTGTTAAACGAACGTTAATATTTTGTTAAACGGACGTTAATATTTTGTTAAACGGACGTTAATATTTTGTTAAACGGACGTTAATATTTTGTTAAACGGACGTTAATATTTTGTTAAACGGACGTTAATATTTTGTTAAACGGACGTCAATATTTTGGTAATATTTTGTTTTATAAAAATTGGTAAAATGTTGCAAAAAAATTATATTAACACAGCTACTACGCACGTTAATATAATTCTTCAAAGAGGGGAGGCTCACCGGTATTTATGGAATTATATGAGTTTATCTTCACATTACGAACTACGCATTAACCGTAGGGTTGTGCATAATAAATATCCATAACATAGGTACTCACGTATGCTTATTTGTACGCACGTATGCTTATATATACGCACGTATGCTTATATATACGCACGTATGCTTATATATACGCACGTATGCTCGTATGTACCCGCATTCGTTTTAATGGGAAAAGCGTAAATCGAATTATGATATATTGCAAAACAGCCATTTTTGTAATTTTTCTACACATGCGAACAGTCCGATTTTGCTTGAAGCACTCACCATACGAACCACTCAGCATGTGCGCAGGAGAACATGGGCATGCACGTAGCACAACTATTGCTCATATACCCCTTTTAATGCATGTTCACAATCAAGGCGTACAACCGTACGGAACGTGCAGGGAAATGTTAATACGTAGTGTTCTTATAATAAAGTGAATCCCCCCTAAAAGGTAATGATGAATGTACAAAAAAAGCTTAAAAAATATGTGCCTGAGGATATAAATAATATCATTAGGTATGGGGATACACCTACTTTTTTTGCTTTAACATAAACATAAATGAAAAAGGGGTGTACTTATAGACTTGTTAAAAATGAAATATTATCCTATAAACATAGTAAAAGTCTCATTTTTCTTAGATTCAAAATGGCACTATGCTACAACTTCACTCCACGTAATGGTTTTACTACAAGTGTATATATCTTTACTAAAATTGTTATGCGATTTTTCAATATTTAGGGAGAAATATGATAAGTATTGGTTTTATTAATTTAAAAAAAAAAAAATTTAATATCTTTCAATTTATTTTAACTTCTTTTAATACCTTTTAATATCTTTTAATATCTTTTAATATCTTTTAATTTGTTTTAATATCTTTTAATTTGTTTTAATATCTTTTAATTTGTTTTAATATCTTTTAATTTGTTTTAATATCTTTTAATTTGTTTTAATATCTTTTAATTTGTTTTAATATCTTTTAATTTGTTTTAATATCTTTTAATTTGTTTTAATATCTTTTAATTTGTTTTAATATCTTTTAATTTGTTTTAATATCTTTTAATTTGTTTTAATATCTTTTAATTTGTTTTAATATCTTTTAATTTGTTTTAATTCTTTTAATTTGTTTTAATATCTTTTAATTTGTTTTAATATCTTTTAATTTGTTTTAATATCTTTTAATTTGTTTTAATATCTTTTAATTTGTTTTTCTTTTTTTTCCTCTCTGTTTTTCCTTCTTCGAGAGATACTTTTTGTGATATCATTTTATATATATCAATTTTTCGCTTATAAAAAAAAAATTTCCATCTTTTTTTTTTTTCATGTACGTTATATCAGATATGGTAATGTACATGTTAAAACAACGACAGTATAAACACATCAAGTGAACTAGTAAAACGTTGGATGGACTAACATTTTTACACAGTGATGGGATGATACGTTTTCTGCAAATCCCCCTTCTCTATGCAGTATATCATGTTGTGATATATATACTTTGTTCTTTTTTATCTTTTATTTTGTATATTTATTTTGCCATCCCTATTTATGGCCCATCATTTGCCTCTTCTTTTTTTTGCCATGTTTACGTGAAATTATGTTCCCTACCAACGGACTGTTGCCACATGTTTTACTCATCAGTGCTGCAATAATTGGGATGGCGATAACTGAAAAAGTACTAAGACACAGTGTATATGTAGTGATATCAACGATTAGAATAATGGTTTACAATGATTTAATATGTATGACCACTTGCTTGAACATTGCAGGGTTTATATAAACTTGGACAGTAACAACTGTAACAGTAGGTACGACGAAGGTGCTTGTACGAATATATAACAGTGTTTCATTCGTTTTGGTAAAAAAAAAAAAAAAAAAAAAAGGAACAAAAACATAACATAGTATCGTACAACACAAGGGAATACGTGAGAAGAGCGTTTAGTAAAAAATCATTTTGGCTTTTTTTTTTTTTTTTTTTTTTTCACTTTTATCATTCCTTCTATTTTGTTTAAACGCTCTCTCTCTATATATATATTGTGAACAGATAATTCTTTTTTTAAGGTGATACATATATATGAGACGAATTAAAGCAGTTATTCTCCAATTTAAGAGTTAAGCTATTTTTTTTAAAATAATATCTTCTTTACTGAGTACTGTTATAAAAGGAATGAGCTTACAACAAGAAGTGTCTTTATCCCCATTGTTCAATTTAACGCTTTTTATGAATTACACACCTTTGGTTTTACCATTTTAATGTTCTTTGTCTACTTAGATATCTAAGCGTTTATTTATTCATACCTTATCAGTATAATGATTTAAGCTGTTTATATGATGCTGTTGATCGGCTAAAAGATTTGTAGAGAGGAGGTCTTATATAAGCCACGCTGACGCATATGCGCATATAACCATGCAAACATAATAAGCACAATGCACTGCTTAGTACTATTTTAAATAATAAAAAAACTTACAAATAGATGTTTTACAAAATTGTTAACAAACTGCAATTTTTATGTATCGTTTTGTTTTTCCATTTTTTCTACTGCATGTTCATTTTTATTCTTTTTTTTTTTTTTTTTACTTTTACGTTACCGCTGATGTTCATATTGATGTTCATGTTCATGTTTATGCTAGTTTTGTTTGCTTTGTTTGTTTCACTTGTTTTCTTTCTTTTTTTTTTTAAATTTTATCACCACGCTTAGGAGATCACTGACAAGAAATGAGAATGTTCGTTCCAGCCCTGACGATTTATAATTCTCAATTTTTCACATGTACATATATATGTATATTCACTTTGCTGTTTCGTACCTAACAAGGACTGTAATAAGCTCCTACGGCATTTTTGGATGAACATTTTTTAAAAAAAATATAAATAGCATTATGCATATTTTTTTATTTTTTTTTTGTTTTCATATGGAGTAATGTATGTAACTTACTTTTTCATTTCATTTTTCCTTTATTATTGACTTGTGCATATGTACAGAGAGGAATATATATGTGCGAACGTGCTTATGTACGTATATATATATATATATATATATATATATTATGAATATTACATGTGTATATTCCCGCACAAATATACTTACATGTGTATATATGCCTTTTTCGTATACCCGCAAATATATCTGCGTAGGAAAAAAGAAAATAGCACGTAAACTAATTTTAAACGTTCTTTAACTTTGTATTTTTTTGGTTATTCCCCAATTTTTCTTAGCTGTTTGTTTTTATTAAATCTATTTTATTAAATCTATTTTATTTATTTTTATTTATTCTATTTTTTATTTTTTTATTTTTTTTTTATTTTTTTCTATATCTCAGTTATGACCTTAAAAAATAAGGAGTACCATTTTTTTGCAGCAAGCAGTAAACGAGCACACAAGGATACGCAAGTCCAAGTACATGTGCGTGCATAGGTATACATACGTATCCATACATATACACATACGTAAACACATGTAAAACACAAGTACATATATGTGTGCGAATGGGGTATATATAATATAAAGAAATTATTTCTCTTCGCGGTATCCTTGTGTTTTTAATGCAGCAAAAAAAAAAAAAAAAAAAAAAAAAAAAGGAAAAGGAAAAGGAAAAGCTGCAAATAGAGGGAGATCGTTTGCTACTGTTTGAAAAATAGGTTAACGCTCTTTTACTCTTTTGCTCTTCTACGTGGATGATCATTTGTTCGTTTGTTCATTTGTTCATTTGTTCGTTTGTTCATTTGTTCGTTTGTTCATTTGTTCGTTTGTTCATTTGTTCGTTTGTTCATTTGTTCGTTTGTTCGTTTAATCGTTTGTTCGTTTAATCGTTTGTTCGTTTGTTCGTTTAATCGTTTGTTCGTTTAATCGTTTGTTCGTTTGTTCGTTTGATCGTATGTTCGTTTGTTCGTTTGTTCGTTTGATCGTATGTTCGTTTGTTCGTTTGTTCGTTTGATCGTATGTTCGTTTGATCGTTTGTTCGTTTTGTGGTGTTTGTTTTATTATGTTCATTTTGTTCATTCTGTGTATTTTTTTAATTAATTTTTTATTTTTCTTTTACTGCTCCTTGTGTGGGGTTAAAGGGACTGTAAATGCTGACATACATTATTATACTTGCCTATTTACATGAATTAGTGCACATAGGACGAAAAAAAGCATTTTTCCATTTTTTTGAGCAACAAGAATAAAATGAATACATGTGAAAGCCTGGGGGGAGGTAATGGGGTGAAGGAGTTGAATGTTAAGAAAGGAAGTGATCATGCTAAAGGAGAGTGCAATAAAAATGAGCATGCCTCAAACGAGCAAGTGATAAATGAACAAGATGAACAGAGCGAGAAGAGCGAAGGGAGTGGAAGAAGCGAAAGAAGTAGAAGTAGTGATAGGAGCAAACGAAGCGAAAGAAGTAGAAGTAGTGATAGGAGCAAACGAAGCGAAAGAAGCATGATAAACGAACAAAATAGTAGGGGCCAGGCCTGCGAGGCGCGGACGAAGAAGCTACTGTTAGACGATGATGTTAACATAAATAAAATCGTTGAGAAGATGTCAAAGGAGGACCCACAAGCACTAACGAAGATTTACAATTTAATGAAAAATAATAATTGTTTGAACTTTTACCCATTGTTGACACCATATCATAATATAGAAAAAATTGTCGATATATTAATAGAAGAAAATTATGAACACGAGAACACGTGGTGTGTACATTTTGATGCATCTTTTATTTCTCAGTTGCTCTATGAAGGGTTCATACCTGTAGCTAGTAAACAGAGAATATATAGAGTAGAAAATTATGAAACGATTATATATAAAGAATGTTTATTAATACCAAAGATACACTACATTAGATCATGTATGCATCCAAGTGAAATACATATTTCTAAAAAAGCTAGAAAGAAATGTAAACATTTTTATATAACTGTAGACAAAGATTTTGATGGAGTTATAGAAGGAATCGTAGAAAAACATGGCAAGAATTGGCTTTACCCATTCGTACAAAAAGAATTTAAAAAAATTTTTGAAAAAAATATTATTTATAAGAATGTACAGATGCATTCTGTAGAGTTATGGTTTGAAGATAAATTAGTAGCTGGAGAAATTGGCAATACTGTTGGGTCTGTATATACTAGTTTAACTGGTTTTCAAAGGAAAAGCTGTGCTGGCACAATTCAGTTATGTGCATTAGCTAAGTTATTAGAATTCCAAAATTTTCAATTATGGGATCTCGGCATGTTATTACCATATAAAAAAGAAATTGGATCAAAAGAAATACCAATGAAAGAATTTTTCAATAAACATAGAACGTTTAAACATCAACATGCAGAGTTCAAGGTGCCTTTTAAGGATAAGCTTAATTGCAGTGTACTTATTAAAGGAATCGGTATGGACGAAATAGCGAAAGATGACGGAGGGTCCAAGTAGGTAAGCATAAATGCACACAAACATAAGTACGTACTCAAAATGCATGTACATATGCATACTTCTAATTATCATGTAAGATGGGCACACAAGGGAAAACCATACATGTTTCGAAAAATTGGCACGAATACAACGACCTATATTTGGAAAGGAATCTAACTAAAACAAATGAATGTTCAGTGAGGCATATTTAAAATGTGTAAAAAGATGTAGAGACAATAAAAATTGCCTCCATATTTTTTTTTTTTTTTTTTTTTTTTATATATAAAAAAGAAAAGTCATCTCCGCGAATCTCGCGCTTGTATGTAACGTGCCAATCGCGTTGATTTGGTACGCATACGCATATTGCGTATACATGTACACACATGTACATACACTACCATATGTACACGTGTGTGCGTTTATGTGTGTACATGTGCACACATATGGGCGCTCATTTTTTTTTTTTTTTTTTTTTTTTTTTGCTACTTGCATGTTTATTTTTATAATTTTTCAATTTGTAACACTAACTGGCGTGAAGAAATGTCCGGAGGAGCGTGGGATCATCACATGCGCACAAATAATACTCATGATTGATTATAACTCATTTCCGCCCCTTTCAATTTTTCATGCTTCATCCATATTACTGATGCATTTACTGATGCATTTACTGATGCATTTACTGATACACCTTTTTGTAAATCAAAAAAAATGATGGGCAAATTAATACAAGTGCACAGGTGCGACGCGCAAACTGTCGTGTACTGCTTTTGCTCCTTTTAGCACATTTTAATGTTCATCATGCTTTAGCGTCCAGCATACTTCAACGTTTAACCCATTTTAACTTTTGCCCTCCTTTTAACCTATTTTAATTTTTTTATTTCCCTTTTGCTGCGTTATATAACTTTTAAATTTGAAAGCCAAAATGGGAAAACGGTAAAAAAAGTATAACAAAAATTAAGAAGAATAAAAAATAAAATATGAAAAAAAAAAAAATAAAAAAAAAAAATTCAAAATGGCTATTTATACTGACCAAGCAAGGTAATTCGAGACTTTTCTATTTCTTTCAAAGTATGTAATACCTTATTGGGAAAAAGAGTGTTAAACTATGCGTTTACAATTTATAAGAGCATAAAAGGGTAAAGCGAAAAATGGTAAAGTGTTATGCTTACAAGTGTTAAGCCTCAAAACACTCTTCATTCAAAATAAGTAAATATTTTATATACAAAAATAAGCAATAAAGAGAGTATACCAAAATAAAAATAAAATAAAATAAAAATTGTAATATGACAAATGTATTATAAACTTAATAATTTTTTGAAAACACCGTTGGGGTGTTGATACTATATGTATGGGTAATACCCAAATATATTTGTTTATAATATATTCATAATTTTCCGAAAAACTTCTACATTTTTAAAAATTTTATAGAGTTTATATATATATATATATATATATATATATATGTGTATTCCATGGAGCATTTTTTTTCGTTTAAGTAAGAAATTGAGTATTGTTTTCTCACACTGTTGAAGGGGAAGCGCGTATGAGGAAATAGAGTACTACTGTGAAGGAACTACCTTCGAAAGAGGTCCTTTCAAAATTGGCACGTACGAAATTCCCCCTACGTGCTGTTGGATGTATGAACTACGTAAGGACTCGTTGAACGGAACGAAGCAAGAAAATGATTTTGGGGGATTACCTTAATATTTTAAAACAGAAGGCAGGTAAGTTTTCCTATTGGTATAGGACGTCAAGTATAGGTCATCGAAATTTTGTGTGGTTATTTGTTGGGTGTTTTTGTGGATATGTATATGGAAAAATTGAATATATAAAAAAGAAAAAGGGTAAGGGTATATATGGGGATCTAATATATGTTGATGAGTACATAGTTGACAATAAAAATATAAGAAATTTTGAGGCAAACTATAACAAATTAAATATTCATTCCTTTAAGAATAAAGGGTATGAGTACACAAAACTGTTTAAAGCAATAAATTGGGATAACTCACCATTAAGTTATCTTCAGTTAAGGTTATGGAGAAACAAAGACTCCTATGACGAATATATTAAAAGTAAAAATATTATGGACTTATTTAAAAATGTTCAAAGAGAATGCGTTTTTCACTCCTCCGATAAGTACGAAACGATTGTGGACGACTCTATTGTTCGCCTAATTCCGTAGCAAGATGGATTTTTCGGCCAGACGTACGCGCCTTATGAGCAAGTACGCTTACATGTAAGCACGTGTATATGTTCATATACATGTACATATGAGCCATATATACATATGAGCATATACATGTACCTATATATATATATATATATATATATATATATATATATATATATATACAACTACAGCTTTAATGGCTTCCTTTTTTTTTTTTTTTATTTCTTAAAAAGTAGAAAAAAGGGGACAAACCACCAATCTACATGCTGACGTAGAAAATTTTGCTTTATTTTAAATAACTATCTACATATATTACATTTAAAAAAAAAAAAAAAAAATTAATAAATGATAACTTTTATTTGTTTTAAATTTGACCTTTTTAAAAGGTACCATAATTCGTATGTACATGTTAATATATACATATATGTATAAATTATAAACGTAAGTAGTAAAAACGTATATTTTACGTTTATACATATATACTACATGTGTCAGTTACGAGAAGCAACTTCACTCCTTTTTCTTCATTAAATTTTGCTATTTATTACTACCTCCTCACTTTCATATTTTATTTTATTTTATTTTATTTTTTTTGTCTTTTTCTGAACAAACTTTGTGTTAATAAAAAAAAAAAAAAATCAATTCTTCCTTCCTTTCAATTTTTGGAAAACAAATATTGTTCAGTGGAGTGTGCTTTGCTTGAATTTGTTTTCTTTCACTTAAGTGAATAAATACATATGTGTACGTAAATAAACAAAAAAAAAAAAAAAAAAAAAAAAAAATTTTACTTAGTGCAATAGTGTTCTTTCATCTTTTCATAACATGATAGCTATTACGAATGAAATGAAGGTATCTATGTTATGTTCCTACAAGTAAAAATAAAAAAAAAAAAAAAAAAGAAAAAAAAGTAGGACTCACCTTCCAGTTATATACTGTTTGTAATAACATTCTACTAAGAAAGGTGGGGCAGCATACACATAAAATATAAAAATATATGTATTGTACATATGTATGTAAGAGCATGTATATATGAAACACGTCCTTAATTCACAATTCTTCTACATCATAATAACACTAGGCGGCGTATGCGGGGCATATATATTGAAGAAATTACTAAGGATATACCGTCAATTAGTACGTACATATACACACATATGCAACACATACTTACTGAAAGTATATGAAAAATGGACCATCGAAGAACAACATGTTGGTGCTTACAGTAGAGCATTACTAGAAAACACACGCTTTTCATGCTTTGTAATGAAACAAAGAAACAAGAGAGGGGCTTTAATTTTTTTTATTCGTATGCATAAGTAAATACATACATATATATATATATATATATATATATATATGTACATTTATACATCCGACATATATAAAAAGCATAAAAAAAAAAAAAAATAAATTAAAAATAGTAAAAATAAGATAAGATAGAATAATATAAAGTGTAGTGAATTGATGAGATACCACGTGAAGTACAGTAGAAGTTTTCAATTTGTGCTTCTCTAACGCGCACCTAAATAGCATACCGATGGACATATTAAAACCCGCAATTATATATATATATATTTATACATGTGCTATAATATATTTATACTTATATGTACATTTATATATACATACATATAAATACACTTGTATATGTACATGCCTTTGTACGACCAACGTATGGGAGTATATCATCTACCAACTATTTTTTAAGTTATAACATAATAGGAATTATTAACATGCTTTTTTACATAATATTTTATTTTTTTTTCTTTTTTAGAATTTACGGTAAATTAATATTTCATTTTACAGCTCAATTTTATATTTTCCAAAAAAAAAAAAAAAAAAAAAAAAATTGAAAAACACTTTGTCGTAAAACTTTTACCTTTTAAATGGGCCCTTAATTTTATGTTATCTTGTTTTCTTATATTATATTTTGTTTAATTAAATTATATTCTGTTTAATTAAATTATATTCTGTTTAATTATATTTTGTTTGATTTTGTTTGATTTTGCTTTATTTTGCTTTATTTTGCTTTATTTTGCTTTATTTTGCTTTATTTTGTTTTATTATATGTTTTTTTTATTTTATTTTAATTTATATTTTTTTGTCCCTTAAAAGGTTTATTAAAATTTTGTAAAATTTTAAATTATTCTACATATATATATATATACGTATATGCGTGTATATGTTATGCCTTTTGTATGTAAATAGAAAATGGGAAAGGTGAGCGAGTCATAAGAGTGTTCTTTTGTACGTGCTTCAGTATGTGCTTATATATATGTTTTTGTATGTACGCTTATAAGCATGTATATCCTGGATATGTATGCTCATAACTGAGGAGTAGCAAAAAAGAAGGAAAAAAAAAAAATATATATAAAATTCGTTTCTACAAAGGAACGCTACTTATATTTTGAGTCTGCATAGTGTAGTGAGGGGATGAACGAAAAGAGCATAATGCCGCTAAGGCGCAGCAATGAGAAGCAGCTTAGCAAAAAATGAATGCGTTAAATGAGCGTATGTGTACACATGGGCTTGTATATACAAATATATCTGTACATACACATACACATATATATATATATATATATATATCTGTGCATGCGTGAATGTATGCAAAACCCAATCACATGCTCACCGTTGCCGACGTTTCCATTCCTTCCTCCTAGGATTACTATTCCATTTTGGGAGTTAGCAAAGACTGTACAACAAATGACCTAAAGAAAGCGTACCGAAAGATGGCCATGATGTGGCATCCAGATAAACATAAAGATGTGAAATCAAAAAAAGAAGCCGAAGAAAAATTTAAAAATATAGCTGAGGCATATGATGTTTTATCCGATGAGGAAAAAAGAAAAATTTATGATACATATGGTGAAGAGGGATTAAAGGGTTCTATACCTACAGGAGGAAATACTTATGTTTATAGCGGAGTTGATCCGTCTGAATTGTTCAGTAGAATTTTTGGTTCTGATAGTAATTTTTCATTTACTTCAGCCTTTGATGAAGATTTTTCCCCTTTTACTACTTTTGTCAATATGACTTCGAGGAAGGCAAGACCTAACACCACCACAAGTTAGAGCGAGCATGCGAGCATACGTTCATACACGCATATACACATATATATGTACACACTCATATACGTACACAATCATATACGTACACACTCATATACGTACACAATCATATACGTACACAATCATATACGTACACAATCATATACGTACACAATCATATACGTACACAATCATATACGTACACAATCATATACGTACACACACATATATTTGTATATATGCTTATGTACATGTACGTATACATGCTGTTGTGCTGTACGTGCCCGTGTAGTATGTAAGACAAAGTTAAGGAAGACGGTTAAATTTGAGTATTGCGTCAACCGAGCTTTGTTTTTCCATCTTCGTTTGTTAAGAAGTGAAAGCATATAAATATTGCACGTTGTTGTATTTGTTCATATGTGGCAGTAATTACTTGCATCTGTTTGCATTGGCCCACATGTATGTATTCATATGAAATATCCTCTCCCCATTATAGATATAAACTCGAACAACTACAACAAACCCGCAACGTATGAAGTGCCGCTATCCCTCACGTTAGAAGAGTTATATAATGGATGTAAAAAAAAATTAAAAATAACAAGAAAAAGATTTATGGGTACAAAGAGCTATGAAGATGATAACTACGTTACAATTGATGTAAAAGCAGGATGGAAAGATGGTACTAAGATAACATTTTATGGTGAAGGAGATCAAGTTTCACCTATGTCACAACCAGGTGATCTTGTATTTAATGTTAAAACAAAAACACATGATCGATTTTTAAGAGATTCGAATCATTTAATTTATAAATGTCCTGTTCCGCTAGATAAAGCTTTAACAGGATTTCAGTTCATTGTAAAATCGTTAGACAATAGAGATATAAATGTTAGGGTAGATGATATTGTTACACCGAAGACTAGAAAAATTGTATCAAAGGAAGGTATGCCTTCTTCAAAGAATCCAAGTGTAAGAGGCGATTTAATTGTAGAATTTGATATTGTATTTCCAAAAAGTTTAACTAGCGAAAAGAAAAGAATAATTAGGGAAACGCTAGCTGACACCTTTTAACAAAAAAAAAAAAAAAAAAAAAAAAAAAATTTGAGTGACTATATATGTACATACATGTATGTACATATGTAAATATAATTATATAAATATAAATATATATATAGGGACAGTAGGACTGTTGCGTGCATATGTTGCACAAGGAGAGATTTCCAGGTTGGGTCAGGTTTCTGGACAAAGCTGAATTGAATTTGAGTTGTAAAAAAGATATATTATAGAGTTAACGCCGGAGGAGAGTGGACGTGTTGGAGGTACGTAGATCGAGATTGGATATATTTAATT
Organism: Plasmodium malariae; assembly: GCF_900090045.1. Lineage (NCBI taxonomy): Eukaryota > Apicomplexa > Aconoidasida > Haemosporida > Plasmodiidae > Plasmodium > Plasmodium malariae. The sequence continues at coordinate 496,118 of NC_041778.1, read as the reverse complement.
TGAAAACTTGCACCCGATGTGCAACATTTATAAATTCTAAACACTCGTCAACAAGTAACGGAGTGAAGAAACAGTCTTTTTCAGACGTTTATTTGTATGTTGTATGTACATATAATTACAAGTAAATGTATGTATATGTGTATGTATATGTATATGTATATGTACATATAATTACAAGTAAATGTATGTATATGTGTATGTATATGTACATATAATTATAAGTAAATGTATGTATATGTGTATGTATATGTATGTATATGTATGTATATATATATATATATATATACACTGTACATAGTTGAATGTTAGAATAAGTTAACCACAAGTAAAAGTATTCAAGTATATGAAGTAGTATTACACTGTACGAAGCAGTTACGGGGGTATATCATTTTTGCAATTTTTCATGTGTAGAAAAAAAGGATATATTACATGATATGATGCTATATTGCACTCTGTTGTGACATGTTATATATGTGCACTGATAATTAAAGGCCTTTTTTTTTTTTTTTTTTTTTTTATCCTTTTGCATATCGAAATTTTAAATTCTGTAAGTTTTAAACATTTTTTTATGCATGGCTTTTTATCTGTTATGTTTATCATAACGTGGAAAAAAAAAAAAAAAAAAATCGCACACAAGTGTGTATGTATAAGTATGCATATATGTATGCATATATATATGTATGTGTAATATATATATATATATATGTACGTACAGGTTTATACATATGCATATGTGTTTGTTTATGTTGTAAGTATAAAAATGATGACCACAAAAAAGGTAAGTTTCCATTTCCACAATTTTACAAGCTCTCTTTGTGTTCTTGTTTCCTTTTTACTTTTTTTTAGCTCCACGTCTTTTCTATTACTTTACTTATTTCATTCCACCGCATCATTTCATTTATTCATTTCTCCTCCTATTATGTATATCCCGTTTCACTCATTAACGTACACAATTTTTTTACCTTATTTGACTTTCCAAATTTTTTAAAAGTTAACAATATAGTTTCATAAAAAAAAAAAAATAAATCAAAATATAATAAAATAAATCAAAATATAATAAAATAAATCAAAATATAATAAAATAAATCAAAATATAATAAAATAAATCAAAATATAATAAAATAAATCAAAATAATAATAATAAATAAATCAAAATATAATAAAATAAGTCAAAATATAATAAAATAAATCAAAATATAATAAAATAAATCAAAATATAATAAAATAAGTCAAAATATAATAAGGAAAAACAAAGTAAACCAAAATGAAATGAAGCAAAACGAAATAAAGAAAAACATAAGAAATAAAAATATAATATACAAAAGTAAAATAGAGCAAAATAATATTATAAACACTTGCAAATTAACTGATCAGCTTTATATACTCCTCGTACGAAGAACTTCCGTTGTGTCTAAAAATATTATCTTCTTTGTTTGAAAAAAAGCGACATAATTTTCTGAACATGTTCATTGGTAAAAACTGATCCCAGTAGGACGATTTTAATGGATTTACTAAAAGATCAAGTGATAGCAAACCAACTAAACCAAAGTAAACAAAAAATCGTAGAGATTCACACTGCTGTTTGAAGTCATGATACGTGTACGCTTTTTTGTGAAAGTAGTCCATGGCGTATTCGAGGTTCTTCCTCACCTATATGGGGGTGCGGAGAAAAAAAAAAAAAAAAAAAAAAAAAAGAGCTGTTACGCGGGAATACATTTACATGACGTATGCAGGAAAAAAGTGACAACCCAAAAAAGACTGTTCATCGTACTTCGTAACTAGCATGAAATTTTGATATAATTCTTCTAAGTTATCGATACACTGAATAATTTTTTTTATTTTTTTTTTTTTTTTTTTTTTTTTTTTTTTTTTTTTAATAATAACATTTGTTGGTAAGGGTCCCCTGACTGTGTTTCCTAAAAACCTCCTCTGATTTTTATAAAAAAAATTTGCAAGTCTGTTCATGTTGCGACTGTTCATGTTTGGAGATAGCGATATTATATAGAGACTAATAGAATATTATTCAAGTGAAGCAAAAAAAAAGGAAAGCAAAAGGAGAGAAGAAAAGTGGAAAAAGTAAAGAGTAAAAATTAAAAATTAAAAAGTAAATCAAAAAAGAACTTGATATTCCAATTTTCTTTATTCTTTTTTTTTTTTTTTAATTCGGGGTCTGGAATGTTCGTTTATGCCATGATTACACCTTAACATTTTTCGTCTTCTTTCCCTACTTGACAATTTTTTTAATTTTTGACGATATCTGATGAACAAATCTGAAAGAAGGGGAAAACAAAGTATTCAATTGTACAAACAGTAGCATTGCTATTTTTTTTTCCCCTTTTTTTTTCTTTTTTTTTTTTTCTTTTTTTCCTTTTTTGCCTATACGTATGTTATTATAATTTTTTACTTGTTCGGCCAGAAACCAGGGAATTTAAATATATGCGGCTCCTGCTCAGAAGGTAAAATTTCTTTCTGATACGAATTCCGGAAAAACCTAACGGGTTAAGGAAAAGCGTAAGGCAGAAAAAAAAAAAAAATAATAAATATAATGAAGCACAGTATAATGCAGCACGATATAATATAGCACAGTATAATGCAGCACAATATAATAAAACAAAACAGCGTAAAACCATCCTTTTAAAGGAACTCTTATAACATTACACAGGTCATAAAAGCTACGATATGTATACGCATATATGCTGTTCCCTTGTGCACCTGTTATACACACAAATTTTTACGCTTGTAACCTTTGCATAAAATATACCTCATTAAATATATTGCACACAGGTATCACAAGCAACACAATTAATATGCTCCTTATATGTATATGTACTTGGAAATGTTCACTCATTGTAAGAACAAAAAAAAAAAAGAACAAGGGCGGAAGGAAAAAAAGAGGAAAAGGGAACAATCAAACGAAGGTAACTTCGCCCATTTTCTCTTTTTTTTTTTTTTTTTTTTTTTTTTTTTTCCACATACATTTGTATATATTTATACATGTATATATAAATATGAAATGTTATTCTTTCTACGTGCTCTCACACACCTACTATGTTAATGTACATACATATGCTACGTTCGGTTTGAGGAAAAAAAAAAATTAAATAAAAAAATAAAATAAAATATATGAATGTAAGTCTTACCATTCTCTCCTTTTTAGCCAGTTTCCTACTAATTTATCAAAAAAAATTGTATTCCTTCTTTTTCTGCACTTGCTAAGACTTCTCCTTTTTTTCGGCACAGCCATAATACACACAAGAAATGGGAAAAACGTATATGGGAAGAAAATGCCACAACAACAAGTCAAAAAATTTGATTTTGGATATTTACTCCACACGCGTTTACTCGCACATATATACACATATATATGAATGCATACAATTACATACGCTTACATACGATTACATATGTTTACATAGGCTTACATACGATTACATATGTTTACATATGTTTACATAGGCTTACATACGATTACATACGATTACATACGATTACATAGGCTTACATAGGCTTACATAGGCTTACATAAGCGTATATACCCTTACATATGCTTACATAAGCGTATATACCCTTACATATGCTTACATAAGCGTATATACCCTTACATACTCATACTTAGGCGTCGACGGCATGCGCGTAAGCAAAGTTACGCACATACACATGCGCTCGGTGCTCATCGCTCAGTGATAAACGATCAACGGTGCTTAAAGTTGTATTAAAAATTAATAGTATATTTCACATAGGCATGAAGGAAATTCTACGTGGGTATTCAAATATTGTTTACCTTAACAAGCACGTAAAGGAAAAGGAAAAATATGTAAATTGCTACAGGATTGTGAAAACGATAAGCGAGGGTAGGTTTTAATATTAAAGCGAAAAGGGCAGGAAAAAAAAAAAAAAAAAGAGGGAAAAAGAGAAAAAAAAAAAGGGAAAAATCGAAAGTACGATAAAAAGAAAAAAAGAAAAATCGAAAGTACGGTAAAAAGAAAAAAAGGAAAAATCGAAAGTACGATAAAAAGAAAAAAAGGAAAAATCGAAAGTACGATAAAAAGAAAAAAAGAAAAATCTTTATGTGCCAATTTGAGCTCGAAAACGATGTGTACATGTTTGTCATGGCAATGCACTGCGAGTAAGGCGCATCATGTAAAGCACATCGAGCAAAACACTTTGCGTATGCACTTAAAAATGTTAGTAAGATAATAGCATATACACATATTGCGTAAGCTGTAGCCACACGCTTTAAATTGTTACTTGTAACAAACGCTAATATGTGAAAAGAAGTAACACTACTACACGTACTGCTATACGTACTGCTATACGTACTGCTATACGTACTGCTATACGTACTGCTATACGTACTGCTATACGTACTGCTATACGTACTGCTATACGTACTGCTGTACGTACTGCTATACGTACTGTCCTATGTACTGCTGTACGTACTTCTATACGTACTGCTATACGTACTTCTATACGTACTGCCCATCGTTTTACCCCTCCTTTTAGGCAAGTTCAGCAAAGTAATACTTTGCGAAAAGGATAATAAGGAGCTATATGCACTGAAAAAATATGATAAAAAATGTTTAGAAAACAAAAGGGAGTTTGAATTTAGCAAGAGTAATAATAAGATCGTTATAAAATCAAAATACGATGACTTAAAAAAGGAACTGCAAATTTTAATGGACATAAAAAATGAATATTGTTTAACATGCGATGAAATATTAACGAATTATGACGAAGTATATATTGTAAATAAATATATGGAAAATGAGAGCATATTAAAATATGAACAATTTTTTTTTGTTTTAGATAAAAATGAGTCAAGTTTTATTCCTTTATCTGTTATAAAATGCATCGTAAAAAGTATATTAAAATCATTCTTTTACATACATAAACAAAAAAATATATGTCATAGGGATGTTAAGCCATCAAATATATTAATGAGTAAAAATGGTTTAGTTAAATTGGAGGATTTCGGGGAATCGGAATATATGACTAATAACATGATCAAAGGCACTAAGGTAAAAGAATGCACAGATATAATCTTGTAAATTTTAAGTATTTATATATGAGTGATACTGGGACATGCAGAATAGCTTTTACCAAATTTATATTATTTTATTTTTTATTTTTTTTTTTGCGTCTTCTATTATAATAAATGGGTCTTATATGAAGCGGTTCAGTTAAGAACAATGAGGTGCATTATAATGTGCTGTAATACGGTGTAATATGCCAATACTGGTGTAATACGCCCATACTGGTGTAATATGCCAATACTGGTGTAATATGCCAATACTGGTGTAATACTTTTTTTTTTTTTTTTTTTTTTTTTTTAAGGGAACGTACGAATTCATGCCACCAGAATTTTTTACAAGCCTGACTAGTTACTCCGGTGAGAAGACGGATATATGGAGCCTGGGCATTTGTATATTTGCTTTATTTTATCGTGTCCTTCCATATACTCATAACAATTCGCTAAACGAGCTATTCCACGATATAGGAAAAGGTGAAATAAAATACCATGTTCAGAGGAATTACTTCCTAACTGAAATTACAAAAAATAAGTCAAATCGTTGCATGGACTATTTATCGAATGACGATATAAACTTTTTAAAAAAATTTTTAAAAAAAGATCCGAACGAAAGATTCAACGATGAAGAGGCTCTGGTAAGACGTGCAAAGTAATTAACAAGTGAGCACTCGAGGAAGCAGTCGACGCAACAATCGAAATAGCAAATGGGGATATGTATCATGTGTAATGTGAACGTGTTTACTACATGTGTTCTCGTATATATATATATATATATATATATATATATATATATATATATAGGTATACGTATGTATACGTGTGTATACATTTGTGTGTATTCATGCGATCGTATTCAATTTACCCTTTCTAGAAACACAGCTGGCTACGCAACACGGACTACAAGTGCCTTGAAGTGTATGCAAAGGAAGTTTATAAAAAGAAGAATAAATTATAGTTTTGAATAAAAAGAATTCTTCAACCGTTCTAGCTCCCTAAGGTCTATGTAACACGCTCCTTTCATTTTGATCAGTGCATCTATCTACATAGAGTTAGAATTGAGTGGATGTGTGTTCATGTGTTCATATATTCGCGCAAGTTAGAATATGTACGTATGTATATTTATACATGTTCTCATTCATACATGTTCTCATTCATACGTGTTCTCATTCATACGTGTTCTCATTCATACGTGTTCTCATTCATACGTGTTCTCATTCATACGTGTTCTCATTCATACGTGTTCTCATTCATACGTGTTCTCATTCATACGTGTTCTCATTTACGCATGTTCTAATTCATGCATGTTCGTGTGACTGTATACACAACCGAATGAGGCGCGGTTCCTTCGCACCTTTATGCTTACTTGGGATAGGGATGGAAGTCTAAATCTTTTTCTGTGTAGGTGAACGAACTTTATATATCTATATAATAGCTTAATTAATAATTTATGTGCCTGCAAATAAATGTTCTTGGAGTCTTTATAAGCATCTATATCTGTTGAGCAAAACAGTGCCTCTATTTCCCCTTCTTCAAATGATGATAATTCTTTTTTTATGTTATTTATGTTTTCTTTATGTTTTTCAAAAAAGTCATAAAGCAAATATAGCGATCTGCTTATATCACAGAGTGCACTTACGACTTTTTTCATTTCGATGAAGCACGCGCTTCTGTTGCTTAGGACGGTGCAGTAATAAACATTTTTCTCACTACAAAAGAGAAGCACATGCGAAAATATGCACATGTTTATACATGCACATATGCGTAGGTATATATATGCATGTACATAAGTGTATGTGTACAATGATGTACATATGAGTAAGTCTGTATATATATATATATATATATATTTATATTTATATGTGTAAAGTGCTATCGGGGGGGGGTTGGTATATCGAATATATTGAAGCATGGGGCATATAATAGTTTTACACGGGGAAAAGTGCATCTATGTGAACATGAAGTTGCAGCAACATGCATATCCATAGGTGTCCATTTATTTATATGAGGACGTTTTATACGTTTTATTTAAAGTACATGAGGCTGCTATCAGTGGGAAACCACTAGCGGTTCTTGAGTCATGCGGAATAATTTGTTTTGTTTTGCATGTTTTTTTTTTTTTTTTCTCTCCCTCTCTCTCTCTCTCTCTTGCTTTCTCGTTTTCTCTTTTTTTCGCGTTGTTATTTTCCTTTTTACCTTTCGCATCGTCTGGCTATCTCGTTGTACAACTCCACAGCTGAGTAGAACTTCTTTTCGGAAAAGAGAGTATCTGCTCTATATTTTAAAAAACTCATGCTGGAGTTAGTAAAATTAATTTTAGTTTTTTTGAGCTCCTTTTGAATAAAGACAGGTAGATAAAAACTATTGGACATAAATAAATCTTTAAAATGAATAAAAAAAAGTTTTATATCATTACATATATCATTATAATGTACACGAAATTTATCTTGAGTCATATCCTTTTTGTTGTTCTTCATCTGATTGTTCAGAACATTGTAATTTTGCTCCTTCTCTTTAAAATCATATACTTCTTCAATTAAGAAATTGTTTTTATATTTCTCTTTTTCAAATAATATATTTTTTTCCTTCTCTTTTATTTCATTGTTATTATTAAAAAACAAGAATTTTTCTTTTTCATTTTTAGAGCACAGGTCCATCAGTTCCTTGCTTACCTTGATATCTTTCTCTTTTGTTTTGTTAGAATTTGTATCTACCTCCTTTTTTGCACTTGTTATATCGGGTAGATTGCTTTGTTCAACGTACATACGGTAATGTTTCTTGCTGTTGTGTGTTTGCTGCATGTTATCCTGCGCATGTGCCTTTGCTTCTGCGTTTGTGTCTATTCTTTTGGCGTTCATCCCCTTCATAATCCTTTTCTCATTATACATATGCAAATACTTCTTGTAATTATCCACATCGTTCAAGGCGTTATATGCTTCACATATCCTGTAGTAACTCTTCAGGTTGTCTTCATCCAATTTTCTTGCCTTCAGTGCATCTTCTAAGCTCTTATCATAACGACCTATTCTTTGATAAAAAAAAGAAAAAAGGAAAAAGGAAAAAGGAAAAAAAAGATAAATACAGACCGTTTGTTATGTTTGCCACGTTTTTACTTTGCCCTTCCCACCAGCATACAATACCCTAATGTTTATATCTCTATGTTCATGCCGTTATGTTTAAGTGTTACTTAAAGTATGCCAATGATCTGTTGGTATACAGGATAGACGACTCCGGTGAGTAGTTTATGCTCCTCGTATAGTGAAAAATAGAGAGCTATAAAAAAAAAAAAAAAAATAAATAAAAATAAAATTTTTTTACAAAATGCAAAAATGAGGCAAGTGTACACAAGTAAAGATGCATACATAAAGGTATATTACATGAACAGATAAGTAAAAACTATATAAAAGAAAATACATAACAAAATCATTTTTTTTGAATACCTCATATTCACCCTTTTTAAATAAAGCATTTCCTTGCTCTTTCTCCTCCTCAGCTTTGAGCAGAGTGTCGATATCATTTTTCATCATAAAAGTAGGATGAAGCGAAGCAGTGGAATAAAACAAAAAAAAGAATATAACGTAGTAATAGGCAGTATAACGTAGTAATAAGCAGTATGACAAAGTGATAGTGCCTCACTATGAGTCAATTTGTAAAGTTAAAAAATCAGCAGTATTTCGCCGAACAATTATAAAAAGGAGCAGAAAAAAGAAGTATATAAAATATGATTCTACAAGTACACAGTAGTTTGAATGTGTTGGTGCCATTGCAAAAAAAAAAAAAAAAAAAAAAAAAAAAAAAAAATTTAAACTTAAACTTAAACTTAAACTTAAACTTAAACTTAAATTTTACATTTCGACGTTTGAAGTATAAAGGGTGAAGCATATATTTTTAATTTGATAATTTGCGTTTTATATATGCTGGATATGTCAAATTTTAAAAAAAGTAATGACGTGAGGGGGGTTCAGCATTTTTTCGTAGGATGGGGGAGGGGGGTGAAATTTGTATAACATCCATTATGTTCTTATATATGTAAATAGTTCAGTAGATGCATGCAGGGAACAAAAAAAAGGTACACACAAACGAACGAATGAACAAATGAATATGTATGTGTGTATATAAACACGCAAACTGTGTAATTCTGTGAAGGAACATAAGAACTACTCCCCGTATAAGAATCAGAAAGAAAAATATATATAAATAAAATGTACATATAAAGCACACGAATAGGACGCACGAACAGGACGCACGAACAGGACGTACGAACAGGACGTACGAACATGTGTGCAAAATAAAATCGAAAGGGTGAGTGCAAAGCCCCTATTTATATTTTCTCTTCAGCTTAGCACTTTTTTCATAGATATCTTTCGTGCATAATTTTTTTTTTTCTTCACTCTGCACAGTACAATTATTACTATTTCTGTCATCAACTTCTGTTTTTGTCGTTTTGGGAAATTCGTTTTGTTCATCTGTGTCAATCATGGGATTTCTATCCTGTACATCTTTCCCCTCGATACATGGGTTTACAAAATTGAGTGGTTCACCTGCTTGTGAAAGGATGTTATCGCCCCCTTTTATTGCATATATTTCCTTTGCTAGGCTTTGCAAGTTCTTCTCAAGTGCGGTATTTTCCGATTTCTAAAAAAAATTAAGAAAAAGAGGAAGAAGAGGAAGAGAGGAAAAAGCAAGGATTAGGGTATATTATGGAAGATTCGATGCGTATAATGAACGAACAAAATTAAAGAATCACGGGCAAAAAAACAAGCATATGAAGGAGTGCATTTTGGCCCCTTACAATTGTGCATATCTTTGATTGCACACTGTTTATATGCTCCCGGAGTTTCTGCTCAGCTATTTGGGCGATCATTTCCCTATTTTTCTTTTTCTTCTCTAGTGAGCTTATAACGTTGTCTGAGTGGGAGTAACAATGGCGGTGTATGAAGGCACATAACGGATGTGCAAAATGGATATGCAAAGGTTAGAAGCCGCAAATATGCAGAACTTCAAAACCTATATGACGATGTGAAAAAAAAAAAAAAGAAAAAAAAAGCGGGATACAAATTCTGTTCTTCCTCTTCCCATTTATAATCCCCATTTCGAACAAAAATATATGTACAAAGTACATACACATAAATGAACATAAATAAACTATGCACTTTATTGTATGCATTACTTATATCGCAGAATAAAAATTCATAGTTGTGCTTCAAATACTTTACGTCGTTAAGTCCTTCGTCAATGTCCATGAGCAAGAAATTGTAGTAGCTATTTTTTATTTTGTTCTTGTAAATTTCCTCCCTTATTTTCTAAAAAGTGGAAAATGGGTATAAAGGAGAAGCAAACATGAGGGGAGGTTACATATATATGAGTCAATGTTTGCTAAGATGAAAAGAGATTAACACATATGAGTAGATATGTGCAAACATAGGCTTCTTCCAGCATGGCATGTGAAAAAAATAAGAACAGTTCAACAAAAAACAGTTAAAAGCGCGTGCTAAATATTACCGTGATATTTTTTTGCAATTCGAAGTTTTCAAGTATTATTTGATTGATATCTAAGATATGTTTCTGGATAACTTTTTTTTTTAGGAAAATATTCTTTCTCGAGTCAAAGTCGAACCCAATGACCTATAAAAAAAGAAATCATTTATTAACTCATATGTCCATTCATTCGTTTAGCGGCCTATTCGTTTAGTAATCAATTCGTTTAGTGGCCTATCCGTTTAGCGGCCTATCCGTTTAGCGGCCTATTCGTTTAGCGGCCTATTCGTTTAGCGGCCTATTCGTTTAGCGGCCTATTCGTTTAGCGGCCTATTCGTTTAGCGGCCTATTCGTTTAGCGGCCTATTCGTTTAGCGGCCTATTCGCTTGTCTATTTTATTTTTTTCTTTTAATTCCGAAAGCTGCTGCCTCTTTTTATCGTACGTTTTCCTGTTTTTGCTCTACAAGGACATCGAAGTTCATGCACTCGTGCAGAAACTGCTTTTCAAAATTTTTTTTTTTTTCCGCCAAAAATTCGTTCATTTTTAGGTTATCCCTGTATTTCTAATTGCGAGGGATCAAATAGAAAAAAAAAGAAAAAGTAAAAATATATAAATGTAAATAAGTAAAAAAATGGAAAAGTAAAACACAATATATGCATGTGCTACGAATGAGGATCCAACTCCCAAAGAAGCTACCTCCTTTTTCACGTAGCTCACTCTCTATCTTTATCTCTCTCTTTATCTCCATCTTTATCTCTATCTTTATCTCCATCTTTATCTCCATCTTTATCTCCATCTTTATCTCCATCTTTATCTCCATCTTTATCTCCATCTTTATCTCCACCTCTATCTATCTCCCTTTTTTTTTTTTTTTTTTTTCTTTTTTCTTCTATACCTCTATCAGATAGTTTTTCTTATCTTGCAACGATTCCTTGTAAACCTGAGAGAAAGAAAAATGCTTTAACATGTAAGGAACACAGATGCGATTAATAGCGGAACTCCTTTCTGTGAGGGTAAACTTCCATTCCACTTAATCGACAGCACACTATTACGTATGTTACGCATTTTTTGCAAGTATAGTTGAATCGTTCATATGGGCAGGGATAAGTACAACACACCCCTTTCAAAGCTTGGTGAACTCTCGTACCTCCATCTGATCTAGGCTTCTCATCAAAAGTGTAAGCTCCTTTAAGTAATTGTCTACTTTAGTTTGTTTGTCTTCAATCCTTTTAATAATTTCTGTTTTATTCTCTTCGTTTTTTAAAATAGCATAAATAGACACACAGTAGAACTCGTGCAGTGTTATTAGCTTGTGGATGTTATATCTGGCCAGCCAAAAAAAAAAAAAAATTGTACAGCACATATTAGAATAGTAGCAAAGGAGGGAAGTGCACGTAGGTTGTTTCGATGAGAAGAACAAGAAGATCTCTTCTTGTCAATATCTCATCTGTTCGTCTATTTGGCACTTATTATTTTTTTTTTTTTCTCGTTCTCATTACTTCTTCTTTTGTAGCATCTTCAACTTTTCGTTGAATTCATCGCACTGTTCTTTTATCTGATAACTGAGATAAAAAAGTGAAAAGAAGAAACGAGATAAGTAAAATCATAAAATTGAGAATGAAAAAAAAAAAAAAAAAAAAAAAAAGAGTCAAAACACAGAGATCTGAAAAAGGAAGATGAAACAGACAGACGACTTTGAAGAACAAATTAACATGAACCGTTCATGCAAAAAAAAAAAAAAAAAAAAAAAAAAAAACTAACATATAATTCCGGATGTCCGTAATTTTATTTTTAATGTCGCTTTTTTTCTTCTCGTAAATTTCTAAATGTTCATCATCTGGATTGTCTCGGATCATGATAGTTTTGCAGTCTTCCCTCTCACTTGCAAGTACACTAAAGAACAAAAGAAAAAAAATATATATATCATAACGTAACATAATAATGTAGTTTAACGTATTACCGCGTAACGCCTTAGGCGGTGCGGTGAATACCATATGAGGAACAACGTAATGCGAAAAAGGGTACTTATGTATACACGCACACGCACACACATAAGCATGTATATGCTAATGCATATATGTAACCCCCCTGTGGACTTCTCTTCCCTCATGTGTAAACTAAAAATTGCATGGTTTTGTTTTCTCCTTTCTGAATTAGTAGCATCCGTCCCATACTCGTCCTCGTCCTCGTCCCCCTCCTCCTCCTCCTCTTCCACCTTTCTTGGAGTAAACAAATACCCTTTTTTATTTTGCATCTTTAATTTATTTAATTGTAATTTTAGTAAAACATCAGGATTAAACATGTTTGAAGCTTCTACAGTAATTTCGTTTTTTCCTTTTTTTAAAAAATGATTGTTAAACAAATTTGTATCAATATGGTGAGAGTATGAATGGCCTAAGTACTTCTCAACATCCTCTAATGCCAATTTGAGTTTATTTGAAATGTAATGAATTTCTTTCATGTAATTCTTTTTCTCTTCTTTTAGACTTAAAAAGTTGGTGTGAAACTTTACTTTTTGCTGTCAGAAGGTGGGAAACATGATCATGCATGGTGAGCACTCTGGCAATGTGGAAGCATGACTATGTGGAAGCATAACAGTGTGGAAGCATAACTGTGTGGAAGCATAACAGTGTGGAAGCGCATCATCGTGGTAGCACCCTAGCGTTACGCTAGATCGACGAAGCGATGGGCATGCAAGGATTGTCCGTTGCGTGAGGACAAGGAGGAAAGACACAAACACATGAAGTGTACCTGGTCTATGAGAACTTGTAATACATAGCAGTGAATTCTCTTTCTCGAATTAGTAAATAGTTCGTAGGGATAATACAAAAGGTAATTCCACTGCAAGTTGTCTACTTCATTATCAGCAAAATTTTGACTAAATAAATTGGAACATAAGAAATTTAAATTAATATTTGTGGAAGGATAATAATGCATAAAGAATACAGAGGAGAATTCTTCTAAATATCGATCTATGTAATCTTTTGTAATTTTTAAAAAATATAAATTATGATTTTTAGAAACATTTTGAAAAAAGGAGGTTTCTTTTATTTGTAAAAATCTTAGAAATTTTATTTTGTTCCTATATACAAAAGGGTATTCATCATCTCTGTTTTCATCATCTTTGTTTTCATCATCTTTGTTTTCCTCATCTTTGTTTTCCTCATCTTTGTTTTCCTCATTTTTATCATTTTCCTCATTTTTGTCTTTTTCCTCATTTTTGCCTTTTTCCTCATTTTTGTCTTTTTCCTCATTTTTCGCTTTTTTCTCTCTTTTCTCTTTTTTCTCATTTTTCTCATTTTTCTCTTTTTTCGCCTTTTTTTTTTTTTTTTTTTTTTTTTTTTTTTTTTTTTTATATATAAATTTGAGATATATGCATTATTTCTAAAACTGTGCAAAAAGTCCACATCATTTAATATGCTACATTTCCTTTCTAACATTTTTATAATTTTTTCTTTTTCTTTTTTTTGTTTTTCAAAATTTTTTTTCATTTTTTCATATTCATCAATTAGAATTTCTGACTCGTTAATGTATTTTTTATCAAAAAAAAAAAGTTCCCTTTCTAATTTTATAGCACTTGAGTTTTTGGTATTTTTATTTATTAAGACTTTTAGTTGTTTTCTTAGCTGATCCATTTGTTCCTTTTCTTCTTTTAATTCTTTGTGTAAGTCGCTCAGAAAATATGTATTTCTATAATTTTGTAGACAGCACCGTAAGGACAAGTCATAGTAGTTTTCGTTGAGGAATGTAAAAATGATACTTTCGCTTTCAAAGAAAAAGTTCGTCCTGAGCGCTGTTACTGCGGTGTGTTTTCCTCGTTCTTCTTCATCCTTCGTTCCATCCGTTGCTCCGTCGGATGTCCACTCGTTTTTAGCTACGTACCCTTTTTGCTCCTTCTTCATTTCGGTTATATCATCATTATTATTATCATTATCATTCCTATTTTTATTATTTATTTTCTTTTTTCTTTTTTTATTATTTTCCCCCCTCTGCGAGTGCTCGACTTCTATTACATTCTGAAAGCAATTCCTCCTTTTGCTGTGCATATATTTTCGGAGCGAACAATTGCATATTTTGAAAAACACAATATTGGGTTGTTCTAGAAAAAAACTATTATCCTTTGGCGGCAAGTTACCATCTTCGTTCAGTTGGTTCAAAGTGAAATGTATATCATCCTTGTATGTTGCTTCAAAGGGACTTGCACTATCATTTGGATGGAGTTGTTTATTTGTTTCGTTAGTGCTGGAGGGAGGAAGATCATCATCAGGGGTGGTATCGGCAATAAGAACCACAGGGAAGTCTCTACTCGGGATGTTGCTCCATGATACCCCAGTCGGCTGATCATACCGGGGTAGTGGGGGAACCTCCTCGAAGCGAAAAAATTTTTTTTTATTCAAAAAGAAAGAGTACATTTTGTTTTTGATTTTCAGTTGATAAAAGAAGTTAATCCTTCCCAAGTAAGGACGATATTGCATATGAATATTTGGAATCATTTCAAAGGGGTAATCAAAACAGTTAAAGGAAAACGATATTACAATGTTTGCATTTGTAATAATGTCGACAGAGCAAATGTTGTGTGTTATCTGCTCATCCATTCTTTCATTTATAAACCTACATGTTTCATTTTGTATGTTTATATGAAAAGTTTCCTCCCCTAGATCTATGCGAAATACGTCCATTCCTGTCTCACTTGTCCTTTTTTCATTCTGTTGCTCTGAATTGTGATAATTAGATGAGTTTTTTGTATGATTTGCGTTATATGAATGATCTGCATTTTTTGCGCTTTTTCCCCTGCGCCTCCTTAGGAAGAAGCTTTCCAGCTCGTCATACATATCATCATCATTATAATTATTATGATTACTGTTATTATGATTACTGTTATTATGATTACTGTTATTATGATTACTGTTATTATGATTACTATTATTATGATTACTATTATTATGATTACTATTAGTATGATTACTATTAGTATGATTACTGTTATTATGATTACTGTTACTATGATTACTATTATTATGATTACTCCTGTTATTATGATAATAATAATTATTATTGTAATTATTATCACCCACCACATTGCTGTTCCAATCGCGACCTGCTCTTCTTTCCCTTTTAATTGCATAGGCAACCTTGGCTTCTATTCTATGTAATGAAATGCCTTCACTTTGAGCATTCGAGAGAGGATGAAAAATTTCTTTTTTTAAGTAAAAAAAAAATATATGTAGATAGTAATCTACCACAACTAAGTAGCTCCCTATTACCTTTGCATATACAACATGCTTCTGTCTTAGGGGAAGGTAGAATATCCGCAAATTATTTAAGCTGGTGTTATTCCCCTCTAGCGCCTTTTCCTCTCCAGCTAATTCTATAAAGAAGATGTAGAATTCAGTCAGCCGTTCATCAGACGACAGAACGCACAGGAAATCAGAATATTCGTTTTTGTATATGGAGAAGGTTAACAAGTGAGGAGCCGGCTGTTGTTGTTGTATCTGCTTATGCTGCTGCAGATCCTGTTGTTCTACTCTGTTGGAGAGCGTTCCCACACTACGCACACCTTGGAATAACTTCCTTATGTTAATTTTACGAATAAAGTATATAAACAATTTCTGATGAGACACGGAAAAAATTAAATAAAAGAAAAAAAAAAAATTTCTTATTTTAAAGAAACCATTATAAATATACTCATTAACTTTGTTAAAGAAACTATATTCGATGAATCCTTTTTTCGAATATTTTTTTTTTAAGTAGGTCATTATATGGCCATATAGGAGTATTTTATGATTACTTAGACTTATAAAATAAAAAGATCCGTTAGTTAGGGATAAAAATAAACATTTACATTTTTCTAAAATGTAAAAAAAGGAAAATGTTTTTATATTTCCCCTTGTACTTATAATATTTAATTCATTATTTTTAAAACTATAATTTTTTAATACATGTACATTGTCTAATGTGAACACTTCTTCTCCTTTGTTTATTTTTATCTTCACAATCTTATGTAATGAAATATTAGTACATAAATAAAAGTTAGACATCTCTTGCAAACTTCCTGTTTCTTCATTAAAATTTCTAGTATAGTATAACAAACCGTTATTCAATAAAATACATAAATAATTCATGCAAATGTAAATACTGTAAATTTTTGTAGTTAAATATTTTTCCAAATTTACAATCGAGATAATATTTAACAAATCTATCACACTGTATTTATCATAGTTTATGTTTAAAAATTTTCTTTTTTTTTTCCTTTTTAAATGTGCAAAATTAAAATACTTGGGGTTGATGGCATCTCCTCCAACGAGTTCACCCTTCTCAATAATGCTTCTTTCCCTTGTATTCCTTTTATTCCCTCCAGCAACACATGTTTGCGCACATATGTTTGCGTTTATATATGCATTATGCAAGCTTCCCGTTTTTCTGCTCCACATTTCTTTTAAATCGTTTCTATTTTCCTCTTCCGTATCATTTAATATACTGCAGTTTTTTATATTTATTTTATTTTCTAATTCTGAAATATCATTCAAAATACTATCAAAAAGGTTTTTAACGTTATTTTGATTTCTGCTTTTACATTTTATATTTTCTCCCTTATGATGATGATTTTTTTTTCCCTCTTTTTTACCATGTTTGCGTTCTCCTAACTGTAATGTATTCCCCTTATCTACAATACTTTCTTTAACATGTACAGAACATTTCTGCAATTCGCTTTTATTCCCCTTATCATTTTCATACTCGCTATCACTTCCTCTGCTCCCATACTCCCCACCTCTTTTGTTGGTATTTTTTTTTTTTTTTTTTCTAAATAAATATTTCACATTAAAATAGTTCTCTTCTATAGAGTTTACCTAAAAAGGAAAGACGTCGCCACACATAATTTTTAACGAGATGTTACGGTAAAGCAGCAAAAAAAAAAAAAAAAAAAAAAAAAATTAAAGAACTCGGTTTCGCTTTTTTTAAAGCGCATTTCTGTGTTGTTTACACACATTGAAGTATGTATTTTTTTATGAATGGTACAAATTAGCTAGCTAGCTAGCTTTTTTTTTTTTTTTTTTTTTTTTTTTGGAAGCTACATATATACATATACATACATGCATAAATGCCCATACATATATATATATATATATGTACACAAGTCGCAGGTGCCTCACATGGCTTCACTTTGTCATGATAACCATTTGCTGCTTTACCTTTTTAAAGAGTACAGAGGGGATAGCGTTGTAATTAACTCTAAAGCAAACAATTTCTTTCGTAGCAAATGAAATAAAAAGGAAATTTTGTTTATAAAAAAGAGAGGTTATTTTGGAATAATTGTTATAACATTTCAAGCATAGGAAATGTCTCGAATTAGTTGAAAAGTTAAAAAATATTGTTTCATTATTTGAAAAGCATATAAGGAAAATATGAAAATCTAACCAAGTCATTGCAACGATGTGATTATTAAAAATGAGCTCTTTGATTATATTCGTATTTTTCAAATTTTCAGATTTATTCTTCAAAAAGATAAAAACTATACTTTTCTTTGACAATAAAATTATTTTGTTCTCCTCATATGGACATACTATCATTTTTGTTACATATAATGAAATATTTGAAATAAAAATTTTTTTTAAAGATTTCTTTTTCCCATTTACTAACTCGAAAATGTAGATATAGTGTTCTATATTACTACGTTTTGTCTTTTTTTTGTTATAACTGCACACAGTATTTTTTTCACTATAAATAATATGTACACTATTTATGTTTTCACTATTTCCATCTGAGTTCTCTTCCTTTACTGTTATATTTTTGCCCTTACGCTCCAAGTGCTTGGCGCGTGAGTTGTTAGTTCTCTTGTCTCGATCCGGCCTACTACTATTATCATCGTTTATGTCCTTTTCCGCATAATTCCTAGCACCCTTTCCCTTTTTTACCAAAGCATAAATTCTGTCTTGTGTTATCGTTACGTCTTTTATAGACGCCTTTATTTTATGTATGAATTTTACCTCAAAAGATTTAAAGTTGTTCGTCTCATCAAATATAATGTAACAAAGTAAATTAACACAGTTTTTATATAAAACGACAACTAAGGAATGATTATTTTTATTGCAAAAAAATTTTCTTATATGGTATGTATTATTCGTTTTTTCACCTACATTAGTTTTTATATTTATACGTACATTTATCTTTAAATTTTTCTTTCCTTTCGTTTCATTACCCAAATTGATCTGTTCCGCCCCTTCAAATTCATTCCTGACCTCGTTAGAGCTATCATTGCATGATATGCACAAATACTTTTTTTCATTGTTTAGTAAGTGCAAAAAACAGATATAACTATCTTTTAAAAAACAAAAAACGTGGTCACTAATAAACTGAAAATAAACGTCTGAATTGTATGGCATAGTTGTTACAAATACATAGGCGTAAGACTCCTTAAGATGAGGTTTAAATAGGACCACGAAAATACAAATAAGATCAAAAGTAAATTAACTCACCATATCAAAATAATTAACGAATGAAGTAGCACCTGCAAATGTGGTTTCACTGCCAGTAATTTTTCTCTACACGTGCAGAAAAAAAAACAGGATGCATCGAGCTTCACATGTACCTGCATATGTGGGCCTTCTCACAATTTTTTCATTTTTTAAATCCATTTACTTAGTTTTACTTATTTTTACTTAGTTTTACTTAGTTTTACTTATTTTTACTTATTTTTACTTAGTTTCACTTATTTTTACTTAGTTTTACTTATTTTTACTTAGTTTTACTTATTTTTACTTATTTTTACTTATTTTACTTATTTTTACTTAATTTTACTTAGTTTTACTTAGTTTTACTTATTTTTACTTATTTTTACTTAGTTTCACTTATTTTTACTTAGTTTTACTTATTTTTACTTATTTTTACTTATTTTTACTTAGTTTCACTTAATTTTACTTATTTATACTTATTTTTACTTAATTTTACTTAGTTTTGCTTAATTTTCCTTTTTATGATTTTTTTTTTTTTCTCACCTTGCTGATAATTGTTTATAATATAAAAGACAGAAAAGGTGACATGATTAAGCATATGAGAGAATGTATGAGAATATATGAGAATATATGAGAATGTATGAAAATGTATGAGAATGTATGAAAATGTATGAGAATGTATGAAAATGTATGAGAATGTACAAAAATGTATGAGAATGTACAAAAATGTATGAGAATGTACAAAAATGTATGAGAATGTACAAAAATGTACGTGGAGATAAGAGATGGAAAAGATATAAGAAAAAAAAAAAAAAAAAAAAAAAAAAAAAAATTACACCTAAGAAGTTATTTCCTCTTTGATAATTAAGGGGCATTTTAATAAATGATTATGACTCAGTCAGGAGAAATTATTAATAAAATTTTATTTGAAAAAAAAAAAGAAAAGAGAGATTCAATGAGATGCAACAATATAAGAAGAGATAACTGTGAAAGGATGTGTTATCCTACTATACTGCTATAAGGGTCAAGTGTTTATATGCACACTTCCCTTGTATTTCTAACATGAGGAGAGATACCTCCTCCGTTTTTTCATCATATAAATTTACATCATACATATATATTTAACTATGCACGTATCTATGTGACAATTGTATCATAAAGCCAGTTTAATAACTGTTTTTCCTTTTTTGATTTTATACTGTAAAAGGTTTGAATATCCCCTATTTTGCATTACCTATTCCCCTATGTAATTTTTTCTAATCACTTTTATAGAATATGTTAAATAACACATGGGGATTTAAACTTTTTTAGTGAGAAATAACCACATTTCCAACGAATATTGTATATACATGTATATATATATATATATATATACGTGCGTATGGACGTAGGAATATTCGTATGAATGCTCGTATGCATACTTAAACATGGTGGAGCAAAAAGTCATTTCCTACATGTTTAACATTTTTTATTTAAACATTTGTTTACACACTTTTACTGCTTTAAAAAAGGACGCATTTGTTATTTTGTAGCATATGGTGTTGTTTTATTAAGCAGTTTATAATAAATAACGGGTTTCATTTTCATTTTCTTTTTTTTTTTTTTTTTGTTTTTTTTTTTCTTAAATTTACAAGTTAATTCTCCTATATTAAAAGCTATGTGTATAAACCAATTTTTTATCATGTAACCTATATATATATATTTTTTTTTTTCTTATCATATATTGTTCGCATGTAAGGTACTGAATCTTTTTCTAACTTACAAAAGTATATAATGTATAACGTTTATTTTATGGTAGTATATATCTCATCTGTAATATCAACATTTCTTCTTCTTTTTTTTGATTTTTTATTCCATTATTCATTCTGTTTATTTTACATTTCGTACATTTTTATTATTTTAAGCCTCCCTTTTAACAAACAAGTATATATAATATTGTATATGTAATAATATAATGGAAAATTTAAAAATCTTTTATTTTTAGCTGATTTAGTTGAATTTTAAATTGTATATATACTTTGAAAATGTTTAAAAAACATAAAAGAAAATAATAGGTAAATAAAATTTAGAGAAGTGTATGCCCGTGTATTTTCTAAGTTATATCACAAGTATTCCTTATTGCAAGCCAATAAAAAAAAAATGCATAAACAATTACGTAGAAAAAAGTTTTTACGTGTTCATAAAAAGAAAAACAAATAAATGATTGAATAAATGGATACATGGGTAAATAAATAAATCAATGAATAATAAATTAATTAACGAATGGCTGAATAAATAAACGATTAAATGGCTGAATAAATAAACGATTAAATGGCTGAATAAATAAACGATTAAATGGCTGAATAAATAAACTATTAAATGGATAAATAAACAAACGAATAAACAAATTATCATCATTTGCAAATCATTTATTAAAAAAAATAATTACCTGTTCATAGAAAAAAAAAAATAAATAAACCAAATAACATCATTTTACAAGTTTAAAAAAAAAAAAAAATTGGTAAATGTTTGTAAGAAAAATATTACATGTTAATAAAAAAAAAAAAAATTGGTAAATGTTTGTAAGAAAAATATTACATGTTAATAAAATATAAAGCATACGTAATTAAAAGTTAATAAAAAAAAAAAATTGAAGACTCAAAAAAAATGTCATTTTTAAGCAGTCCATCGACGAATCATATGATAACAAATTTAACGAAAAGAACAAATGAGTTTCAATCAAAAATAGATAACATATTAAATAAAATAAGTACGGAAAGTCTTCCGTTTCAAAAAAAGTCTTTTATCTGTTGTGTGAATTGTTTTGATACGTATAATACGGATTTTGAGACAATTGGAAAATGTGTTAACAACTGTCAGAAGGGAACGGAACATTTTGTTCAGGCAGTCCAGAATGAAATGCAAAACCTACAAAATAATTTACAGTCATGCCAGCAGGTTGGGAACAAGACATAATATGAGCTCAATAAATGTACACATCTCGTTCACCTCCACATGTGCCCATATGCACACATACTTATGTATATACATTTACATTTACATTTATATTTACTTTTGCATTTACATTTACATTTACATTTATATTTACATTTACATTTACATTTATATTTACATTTATATTTACATTTATATTTACATTTATATTTACATTTACATTAATGTGCTATTTTTTTTCTTTCCACCCTTTCAGTCATGTTTTTACAAGTACTCACCAAATTATGCAAAAAGCAACGCAAGTATTGACGGTCCAACCATAGAAAAAGAGATGGAAGGTTGCGTAGTGAAATGTTTTGATAAGCATGAACCCATGTTACCAGAGATATCGGACAGGTTGCACAAAACGCTAAAAGAGGAAATGAAATAATATATATTATATATATTAGTTCTTGAGCGTATTTAAAATTATATTAAAAAAATCGTCAATTGGGGGTGTAACGTTAAGTCCACACACATAATATATATATATATATACATATATATTCGTATATGTAGCTAAAATGAAGGAGTGTGCATGTATTAGCAGCACATATTTTCACGCGTATCAGTAGAATTTTTTAACCGTAGGGAGTGTAATCATTGGTAGAAAATAAATATAATTAAGTTTGCAATTGTAAATTCGAAATAGATTTTCTTAATAGGTGATTTTATGACGCGTCGTTTTGAAGATTTTTTTTTTTTTTTTTAAATTTTAACATGAGCCTCACAGGCTTTTTAATGACATACTATTTATTGAAAAGGTAGTTTTTGAAAAAGATGTTCGCCTACGTGTATGTATATATACATACGTACACACGCAAATAAGCAAATACATAAATATGTATACATACCCATATGCACATATTTTTTTAATATATACATCTCCCTTCACGTCTTCCCTTTTAAATACACAGTTACACATATTTCGTTTTTTGCCAAGGTATTATTTAGCGTTTACACCTGTGTGTATACATAATTAATAACGAAAATATTAATTTATTCTCATAAAATATTTTAAATAATTTTTATATTTTTTTAATTTTATTTTTATACTGTGTTGTACTGTATTATATCATACCATATCATACTGTTTTATTTTATTTAATCATTTTATCATTTTATCATTTTATCATTTTATCATTTTATCATTTTATCATTTTATCATTTTATCATTTTATCATTTTACATTTTATCATTTTATCATTTTACCATTTTATCATTTTATCATTTTATCATTTTACCATTTTATCATTTTATCATTTTATCATTTTACCACTTTATCATTTTATTATTGTATTATTTTATTATTTTATTTTATTTTTTTTTATTTTTTTTTGAAAGTAATAATTAATATAATTGCGTAAAATAGTCACCCCAAGGATATTAACGTTTGACTAATTTTACTTTTTTAATCAAGCTAAAGGAGAAAATAGCTTTTACAAAAGAACAAATGTGAAAGAAGTATATTTGAAATATAATAATTTTGACCTGCATTTTGGTGCCTAATAATAACTGTGCTTAGTGTTGTTGGATGTGTGGACGTTGTAGATACAGTTGTTTAATAAGAACAAAAAAAAAAAAAAAAAAAAAAAAAAATTTTCTTTATATGTACAAGCTATTTTGTTCAATATACAATTTTTTTTTTTTTTTTTTTTTTTTCAAAGTTTTATTGAAGCCTCCACAAATACAGTATTAACTGCTTATGGAATACATAAATTGTTTTTAACTGTGAGTGTTATGTTTGTTGGTCTACTCACATTACATTCTTAAATTGTCTTTATTATTTTTGAGCGTAAAGTAAAATTATGAATTTTCTTTTTACAGTGTAGAAATGTGTGCACAAGGGAAAATACGAACATATATATATATATATATGTAGGTAGGTATGCACGTATTATGTATGTATAACCCATATACATATGTATATTTTTCATAATGCTTTCACTTCATAGAAGCAGATGTATATATATTTTTTTCCCCTGTCCTACTTTTTCATTTTTCACAAGTGGCTTATTTATATAATTTTTTTTTTTTTTTTTTTTTTTGTATGTGTCTTTTTTATCTGCATTTTTGTATAACTGCAATAAGTAACCTGTTGCTTCTTCCCCTTTTTATTGATTTTATATATTTTTTTTATTTTAATTTTTCATTTTTTGATATTTTTTTTAAATGGAAAATGCACAATTTAAATACGTATTAAGGGGCAGAATTCATAACATTTTTGAAAAACACAATTTTACGGGTTTTTTAAAGGACGAAGTACTGAATAGGGGTGACAATGAAAACAAAGATAAAGAAAATTTCAGTAGCTTTAAACATATTATTTCTGATAAGGATGATATAAATGAGGAAGAAGGAGGTCATTGGAAAGTTCATAAGAAAACAATTGATAATAATGAAAGACGTTATATTGGCAGTAGTGAAAGACCTCGCTTTGACAAATTTGGAGTGTACCGTGTTGCCGAGTGGGGAGGGGACAACCTCACTGAGGAGGAGAAATGCATTTTTCCAAAAAAAAGAAAGTATTTAATTGTCGAAAATTACACATCCGTCGTATATGAAAATTGTGAAGATAAAGTGAACATAATACTAGCAAATAAAAGTATACAAAAGGGAAGGATAGAAATTCAAATAAAAGGAAAGGAATGCTTTACTATACCTTGCACCATTAATAAAAACATTTTAAGCTGTTTTTTTCCTCAGCTTGAAAGAGGAATGTATCATCTTTTTTTTTTTTTTAACAAAGAAATGATGTACATTAAATTATTACGTCCTGGGTTTGAACTTACTGAAGATTCCAAATGTCTTCTCTTCCATGTTATAGAAATAAATGACTACAGTTATTGCTTAGATAGTAAGAAGAGAACAAATACGAAATACAATATAAGTATAAAAAATAATGTGTACACGAATAAAGAGCTACTAAAGTTGTATGACAAAATTTTTAAGGAATATAATGTAGCAGCTACTAAAGAAAAGAGGGGAGACACAAAAATAGCAATAGGGAATAACTATAAGCTTAAAAATAACAATGACGACAATTTTTATAATTTTCTTAAATGTTACAAAGACGAATTTATTGATCATTCCTTTAGAGCAAAAAAAAATAAAATTGATACAAATAACATGAATTTTATAACTCAGTTAAATATCGAGAAAGGAATTCCTCAGAGCAGAATACCTATTTTATATAAAAAATTATTGTATGATAATTGTATATATGAAAATAAAATGATTATTATGCATTTTCATTCCAAAATTTTTGAATTTGACCCTTTTAATGTTTTATCGACACATATTTTTACAACAGATGAACTAAAAGACGGCTATACAATTTTTGCATTTAACATAATACCCATAATTCAGGGAGAAAATAAAAAAAGGAAGGTGAAGCAGAAAAAGATGAAGGAGATGAAGATGATGGAGAACTATTCTTCTCATAAAATGGATACTACAAAACATGTGGATAAAAATATCTCATTTATAAACATGCACAGTACAGGTAAAAAAAAAGGTTACTTCAGCACCTTATTGATGTTTAATTCTGATGAAACAAACTGTGCAGACGTAAGACTGTGGAAGTATATAAACGCTATCAAATGTGTAAAAAATAGCACATCCAATAACTTTTACATAAAAAAAAATTATTATGAAAATAACTATGAAAATAACTATGAAAATAGTTACGAAAAGAACATTCAGTGTCCTATACCTAATGAATTAATCAATAATAAAAATGTTTTCAAAAAATATGCTGAAGGGCTCAAAATTTCTGAAGAGGTCAGCATTTTTTTCGAAAATTGGAATGATGAAATATTGCCTGTTAAGAAATTTGTTAATCTACCAGAGTATGATATACCTTATATAAAAATGAACGATTTATCAAATTTCATTAGAAATACGAAGGAAGATATTTTGTTACTCGACAACAATTTTTATGAGAATAGTAAAGGTGGAAAAAATGAGCGCGAAAAAAATATCACTACATCAGGAAAAGAGCTATATAATCTGCAAGTTTTAAAAAAATTTACAGCTAGCGAAAAAAGCGAACACAAAAAAGAGGGCGATAAAAATTGTGCAAATTTTCAAAATGAACAACAAAACAGCCACAATGGGGAACAGTTAGTAAGAGGTAAATCCCTCGAATGTCTGCTCAACAATTTTTTTTCTTTTGTATTTATCGTTGAAGGAAGAATATATCATAGCGTAATTCCTATAAACAAATTGCTCTTGCTGTTTATAGTGAACTACTGGATGCACTTCGTCCGTACAAGCAATGAATGAATAAAAAGAAAAAGAAGAAAAAGAAAAACAAGTATAAAAATGCATGTAAAAAAATATAAAAATGTATGTAAAAAAATATAAAAATGTATGTAAAAAAATATAAAAATGTATGTAAAAAAATATAAAAATGTATGTAAAAAATATAAAAATGTATGTAAAAAATATAAAAATGTATGTAAAAAAATATAAAAATGTGTGTAAAAAAATATAAAAATGTATGTAAAAAAATATAAAAATGTGTGTAAAAAAATATAAAAAAAAATGTATAAAAAATTATGTAAAAAAAATGGAAAAGATGGTTAATTTTTATTAATTACCTACTCTTATATTTTGTTTAAATATTAGCTTCATTTGAACTATATTATTTCCGGAGACACAATTTTTGCTGCGCTAATATTTATTCATTTTCACCTGAGAGTTCATGCTGGACCATTTTGATTTACGATGAACTATATGGGCGCGCTGTGTGTACGAAAGTACTACCCCCCCCATATATGTATAAATATATACATACAAACATGCATATGTATATATACATATATGTTTGTGCGTGAATGCAGGTATAGGTATAAGGTCGCTTCTCCCTTTTTTTTCACTTCAAATGGTCGTTGCTTTACGAGCAATCTCCCTCCGTTGTACCACAGGAATAATGTGTAAAAGAATTGTACAAAATGGATTTATTTTAACGTCTATGCTACATAGAATCGAACAAACAGCTATTTATTGTAAAAATTACAAAGCATACACATATATACATACATATATATATATAATGCATACATGCACAACGAACGAATTGCGCATAAGATATAGTTGCAAGCACTTACATTTCCTTCTAAATATATTTTGCATTTCTCATGTGAAACTTTGGTGATAAGTGATGTGGCAAAAAGATAACAGTACAAAAAAAAATTTTTATATTTAGTAAAAACTGTAAGAGCAACGAGTTGGCTTACAGAATATGGCTAATGCATTAAATTTATAATATGTTTATGTCTATATGTACATATTATTTGCACGTACGAGTTATTTATATGTACATAGGTGTTATATGTACATAGGTGTTATATGTACATAGGTGTTATATGTACATAGGTGTTATATGTACATAGGTGTTATATGTACAAGGTGTTATATGTACAAAGGTGTTATATGTACAAAGGTGTTATATGTACAAAGTTTATATGTACAAAGGTGTTATATGTACAAAGGTGTTATATGTACATAGGTATTATATGTACATAGGTGTTATATGTACATACGAGTTATATGTACACACGTGTTATTTGCACAAAAGGCATAAATTATGCAAAAAAATGCGCGAAATGAGGTATATAATTTGAAAAAAGCTACTTTATGACTTTTCTTAATAAAAATGATAAAAAAGGTATAACGCGTACAAAGGCTTTTTTTTACCGATTTATTATCGTAAAAAGCAATTTATACACAATAAAACTTCAAATCAGTATTAAAACAAAAAAAAAAAAAAAAAATAAATAAAATAAGGCACCTTCGTTATGTGCACGTTTTGTCGTTAAAAAAGAGTTTTATGTATGCTTTTATAATTTCCTTTTTTCCTTTTTTCCTTTTTTCCTTTTTCCCCCTTTCCAACAGAATTTATATTAGTAGAAATTGTTCTGAAAAAAAAGCACAGACAACTCATTTAATTCTTCTTCGTCAATATTATTTTCAAATTTTAAATAATCCTCTGCTTTCTTAATATTTTTTAATTCACATGCAGGAATTAATTCTGCCTTATGTTTTATAATTGCACTTGCAATAACACATATGATTGATTTATATATTATTTTTTTGAAAGGAAATAAAGGTTTATGAAATAAAAAAGTTCTACAGATATTTAAAATAATGGACGAAATGGAATTAATATATATGGGCATATACTGAGAAATATTATATAAAAATTCATTTTTTCTTGCTCTTTCAACTTCATTTAAAGATTTTGGAATAATAAGTTCACTCTTCTGAAAGAAGTGAACAGTATACTTGGAAATGTTACTTGTAAATATATCCCATAAAACTATATACAAAGACATATCTTCGTAAGCACTACCTGTACTTGTGCTGTATACGTATTTGTTATTGCATTTTTGCGGTCCCTTTGTGTCCTCCCCGAATTTTGCGTCATCCCGCAATTCATCATCTCGTATTTCGTCTGTACACAATTTTCCATCATCCACCTTGTTAGCACATTTACCACTTTTTTTCTGGTCTATATATAAGCCTCCAAAAAGCGATGGGAAATTGGTCTTAAACTTTTCAATATATTCCTCTCTAATTTTTTTCTTTTTTTCCATTAACAAGTTCTGTAGTTGTATCTGCTCCTCGTCCTCGTTATCAATACTCATTTTCTGCTCCTCCTCGTCAATGTCAGAACTCATTTTCTGCTCCTCCTCGTCCTCGTTATCAATACTCATTTTCTGCTCCCCCTTGTCATTGTTGCTCCTCATTTCGGTATTGTTCACCCCTGCTTCACATATGCCTGTGACTACTTCATCATAGTCTCTTTTGTTTTCATTAAAGTAGGAACATTTATTCCCATTTGTTTGCAACTTTTCATCATTCGTTTTTTCATCATTCGTTTTTGCATCATTCGTTTTTTCATCATTCGTTTTTTCATCATTCGTTTTTGCATCATTCGTTTTTTCATCATTCGTTTTTTCATCATTCGTTTTTTCATCATTCGTTTTTTCATCATTCGTTTTTTCATCATTCGTTTTCTCATCATTCGTTTTCTCCTCAATCATTAATTCCTCATTCGCACTTCCATCCTGATAAGTATCTTTGCAATTTTCACTACGTGTGTGTAAATTATTGCTTACTGATATTTTATTTTCATTTAACGTATTTAATAAAATAATTTTTTTTTCCTTTTTTTCTTTATCGTGTTTTAAATTAATTTCGTTCATTTTTTGAGAAGCAATTTTTATAAAGTCTTCTTTTCCATAATTAAATCCTATAATTTTTGATTCATCTAATTTTGTTTGTTGTAATATATTATCAAATGAATATTTTTTATTAACATACGTGCCATTTCTGACTTGTTCACAAATTGTATTCATTTCATCATCCGTAATATTTTCATTTTTTTTTTTTTCTCTTTCATCAGTTTTTGAAATTTTGATAAACGCCTCTTCATCTCCATCAGTTTTCTCCTCATTGCAAATTTTTTCATTCATGTTATCACTGTCATTTTTACTTATTATCACATCATCAATTTTGTTATTTAGTCCTTCATTGATATTTTCATTTATTTCTTGGTTCTCTTTTTTATTAACAGTACATGTGGAATTGTTACTGTCATGTTTGTTACTATTTACCGCTTTCTCATTTTTGGAAGGCAATAATAATTTGCTAAATTTTTTTGGAAGCTCTTTATTATTCCATTTCCGATCCGTTTCATTTACTTTTGTTGATTTGAACAAATTTCTATCCACTTCTTCTATTAATTTATTGCACATATTTTCGTTAAATTTGAAAAATGTTTGAGTTAAAATATTAGAATTTTCTTCAAATTCGAGATATTTACAATTTTTTAATTTTCCCCCTAGCTTTATCATTACGTTCTCCTCTTTTGCATCTTTCCCCAAGCATGTTCTACCAATGGTGTATTCATTTACTCGTTCATCTTTATGGTATTTAAAAAGTTTTATATCCTCGTTGAAGCTCACATTTTTGCTTTTCCTTACTTTCTTTTCGTTGCATGTTTTGCTGTTACTGTTATTCCGACTCAATGGGGGCTCTACTATAATTTCGTTCATCTTAGGTACATTCACGCCTATGTTAGTGGCGAGGTCTCCTTCTAGGTCTTCCACTTCACTTGCCGCTTCCAGTGCCGCTTCACTTTCGATGCGCTTCCCCGTTCCGTTGGATGCTCCCGCTGCACTTGTGATCTGTTCCTTTCCTTGATGTGCACCCCTTTCAATATGCCCATTCACCACGACAGTACTGTTCCCCTTTACATTTGCAATATCGTCATTTTGCTTTTCAACAATTTCGATATATACGCTATCTGGATTAGTTAGCATGTTCAAGTGAGTATGATCATTGTGTTGGTTTGAGGTATTCCCTTTTTTTTCATTTTGTCCTAAATTTTGGTGAACAGGTTGTTGTTCATTTCCTCTTTTTTCATTTATATTTAACTGTTTCCCATAATCTTGTATATATATTTTATTATTGACAATTTTTAAATTATCAATATTATTAAATAAATATGTTATATCATGAAATTTAAAAAAAGGAAAAAAGGTTAAGAACATAATATGTATCAATTGACATTTTTTTTTTAAGTTTATACTTTCTGTAGAATTTCTGCTATTATGAATTATCTGTTTTAAAAGATATAAATTAAAATTCATACATTTTGTTGAACAAAATAAATCATAATATTCTCTCAAGTATATATTTTTATTTTTTATATCTATTTTGTATTTGCTTTTATTTAAATTATTTAGAAAAATATTATCACATGCATAAAAGCCGCACTTGTTGTAACTTCTCCTGTTAATACATACATCAACTAGGTTACTTCTTGAAAAATAAAGAACAATCAAATTGTTTAGAAATATGAGAAGATTCTTTATAAAAATATCTGTGTCTGTTTTTATTATTATTACATCGTTTTCATCATTATTTGTATTATTAGTATTCTTATCGCTAAGTATTTCCTCATCAGTTGAGTTGATTCCATCTTTATTATTTTGCACATTATAATCACTACCATATGTGTTAGCACTTTCGCCTCTACTGTCATCCTTCTTTTTTGTTCTTCTATTATTCTTATCACTCCCATATCTCTTCCCCACTTCCTCTGACTCGACACTATGTATAGTATTTATGTATGAACATATTTCATTTATATTAAAAAAATCATCAAAACTAATGGTGCCTTTCTTTTTACTTGGTATATTTATATAGATGAGCAGTGTTTCTAGCTTCCTATGGTATATTCTGGCCAGGCTGCTTATCTTTCTTTCCCGTTCAAACAACAATTTTACGTCTTTCCCGGCACTCATCTTTTGGGACTTGGAAAAAAGGAGTGATACATGAGCAGAATGGACAATAAGAAGAGCGCCAAGCGGGTATGAAAAAAAAAAAAAAAAAAAAAAAAATGAAGCCACAAAAAGGAGGATATAGGATGATAAAGGGGTGCTACGCGGGCTAATGCAATGCCTGTCACATGGGTTGCTACAAAAAATGCACAAAATCTGTAGATGATAAAAACATATCAAACTATTTTACACCTGTAGCCCTTCTACAATATTCATTAAAAAAAAAAAATAAAATAAAGAACTACTCGCAAAAATATTCATAATTTTTTATATACAGGCAATATTATCCCCACTTATTTCTATACATGCACAAATGATTGTGAACATACAGGAAATATTTAATAATGAGAAGAACAAACAAAAAGAAACATGAAACAAAGAAAAAAAAAAAAAAAAGTAAATTGGAGTGAAGTTAACTAAAGTTAATTGAAGAGATGAAGAATAAACGAAGAAAAGGTTGCCTTTGTAGAAGAAAAATATTGTAAAAATATATTTTTTCCTTTATCGTTATACTCAAGATTACAAAAATAACAGCAAAAAAAAAAAAAATATATAATAACAAACAAACAAACGAATATCCTTCATTTTTGTTTTCATTTAGTTACTCCCCCTATGGATCAACGATTATTCCGACGTATTCAAACGCAGGACTAATTTAAAACAAAAAAAAAAAAAAAAAAAGGGGAGCATATCCTTAAAATATATGAAGCATATACATATATATAAACATATATATATAAACAAAAACATATAAACATATATATATAAACATATATATATAAACATAAACATATATATATATAAACATAAACATATATATATATATATATATATAAATGTAAACGCATATGCTAATGCAAATGTAGCATAATATTTTAAGCCCGTGATACAGTGTTGCCCAGTTGAGGCCTATTGTAGATTGTATACTCGTCCGCTAAAAGTAAAAGGGGCGT
The DNA here is from genome assembly GCF_900090045.1 of Plasmodium malariae. Classification (NCBI taxonomy): domain Eukaryota; phylum Apicomplexa; class Aconoidasida; order Haemosporida; family Plasmodiidae; genus Plasmodium; species Plasmodium malariae. Next base: position 463,881 of record NC_041778.1, on the reverse strand, counting down.
GAAAAAAAAAAAAACATAAAAAAATAATAAAATAAAAAAACAAAAAGAGGATAAAATAAAAAAGCAAAATAAAATAAAACACTTACAATTTTACAGATACATAAAAATACGTCAAATATACGTGAATCGAATATCTGTGGAGCAAAAAATGCAAGAAATGAAAAAATTAAAAAATTTCGAACGACAAAATAACACATACAAGGGAAAAATTTGAGCATAGGGAAGTATACACCATTTATTTTGATTTATATTTATATTTTTATTTTGCTTTTATTTATATTTTTATTTTGTTTTTATTTATATTTTTATTTTGCTTTTATTTATATTTTTATTTTGTTTTTATTTTTACTTATATTTTGTTTTTATTTTTACTTATATTTTGTTTTTATTTTTACTTTTATTTTGCGCAAAAGCTTGTTCGCATATTTTATGAACAAGGGAAAGAAAGAGAAAAAATTTATTTTAAGCATTTTTTTTTCAAATAAGCACTTCCTACATATCAGTAACATTGGACGGTTAAGAAAAAAAAAGAAAAAGAAAAAAAAGGAGGGCTTAATATAAAACATAAAACGGGGTAAATAGTAAGGCTACTAAGACTTCCCTTCTTAACCTATTAACCACAAAGGCGGCACGGATAGGAGGATCCACGTATACTCCAAGCAGATATATATATATATATATATATATATATATATACATACATATCCTCGTGTATATTCACACGTACATTCTCTTCCACACGCAGACGGCCGAACATGGTGAGTAAAATGATAAAGAAAAATAGCACGTGTAATCATGTTTTGCACGATAAAGATTATACATATATTGTGCGTGTGCAGTCTTTATGTCCATCTGTGTGAAGCGAAGCAGTATTTATCTAAATGCTTATTACGGATTCGAAAAAGCTTCCCCTAAAAAAGGGTCCATAAGTTCGTTGACCAAGCGGAGTTATATTCCGTCCGTCTGGTCATATGTATATGTCCATGTTCATGTGTGTGTGTGTGTGTGACAAGCTTATGTGTTTATGCCCTTATTTGCGTGCATATGAGACCCAGATGCGTTCATTTTTTTTTTTTTTTTTCCCTGCCCTCAGTTTGCCAACAAGGTAGGGCTGAACGCCATCCTAAAGGACGGCTACAGGATAGTAAAGAATAACGAGGAAGCTATATTAAAAAACATAGAGGCATGCAAAGAGATCTGTGCAATTCTTCAAACATCACTGGGACCAAAATGCATGAACAAGTTAATAATAAATCATATCAATAAGAAAATCGTGTCAAGTGACTGCATAACGATCTTAAAAGATTTAGACATTAATCATCCTGTTGTTAACATTTTAAAGAAATTATCAGAAACAATGAATTATGAGTATGGGGATTTTACCAATTATGTATTTACAATAACAACTGAGATGTTAGATAAGGCTAGTTTTTTAATCGAACAAGGATTTAACATAAATGATATATTAAGAGGTTTTTTGTTAGGATATAATGAAATAGAAAGGGTTTTTCCTGAATTGATTGCATGGGAATTAGAAAATGTTTATGATGAAAATGAAATAAAGAAAGTGATAAGGTCAGTTATGATAACAAAAAATCTATCAAACAATTATGATATCATAATTGATTTAGTAGCTAAATGTGTTAGTACCTTAATGCCAGAAAAAATCGAGAATTTCGATGTAGATAATATTAGAGTGTCAAAGTTAAATGGGGGAAACTTAGTAGATTCTCATTTCTTGATGGGTATGGTGTTAGCTAAAGAAACAAATGGAATAGTAAAAAAAAAGGAAAACGCTAATGTGATAATATTGAATTGCGGATTAGAAGCAGCAACAACAGAAACTAAAGGAACTGTATTATTACATAATGCACAAGAACTTTTAAATTTTACAAAAGGGGAAGAAGAACAAATGAAAAAAATAATTGAGAGTATAAAAGAACAAGGTGTAGATGTTATTATTGTTAATGGTGCTATTTCTGATATAGCTCAACACTTCTGTGATGCTAATGATATTATGACTTTGAAAATTACATCAAAATATGAAACTCTGCGATTATCTAAATTATTGAATATATCGTCTTTAGTTAAGTTAGCTGTACCAAAACCTGAAGAAATTGGTACAGCATCATCTATATATGTATCTGAAATAGCATCTAAAAAGGTTACTGTCGTTAATTCTAAAAATAAGAAAGTAGGTACAATTATTTTAAGAGGGGCTACACATAATCTTCTAGATGAAGTAGAAAGATGTGTACATGATGGTATCAATTCTGTTAAAAATGCTATCAAAAGCAATTCGTTTCTATATGGTGGTGGTTGTGTTGAAATTCAGCTTTGTGAGAGATTAAAAAAATATGCTCGTGAGTTAAAGGGTGTAGATAATTATAGTGTAAAAATTTTTGCAGAATCGTTTCATGTTATTCCAAGGATATTAGCTACCAACTGTGGGTATAACTTCACCGATGTTATAAACGAACTTACAAATGAACATAATAAAGGGAATACGGAAGCTTGCGTAAATGTTAACAAATACACACACATCACTTCTGCTAAGGATAATCATATATATGATAATTATAAATGCAAAAAGTATGCTATCGATTTAGCTATTGATGCTGTTCAAACTATTCTTAAAATAGATCAGATCATTTTGGCTAAACCCTCCGGAGGACCCAAACCGAGGGACAAGAACCCGGACTATGACGACGCGTTCTAAAGCGAGAAGGGAGGATGGGATACCACTCCATCCGTTAGTAAGCAGTGTGTTCATACATACATATAGACGCTCTCACATGCACATGTAACTGTGCCTTATGACAAAGGGAAAAAAAAAAAAAAAAAAAAAAGAGATAACTTTATCTAGAGGAAAATAATCCGAATGATGCGCCTTTGTTTTATTATTATTTTTTTTTAATTTGAAGAGATGTTTCGTGCCTCGGGAAAAAGTTCAGTTTTGTGCATGCATCCCCACAAAAAAGGTTAAAAGTTGGATAGCGGTGTATAGCGTGTTTGGTATGTTTAGCCGTGTTTAGTGGTGTATCGATGTACATTACTGCACTTCACAATGTACTGCGATGTTGCTCGATTAGAAGAGCTCTTCCTCCTATCTCCAATCTCCATATAGTGAGGCACCTGCGCACCATGCACTTCGAGCCCACAAATTGGTGTGTCCTGTGGGGTGTAGCGCGTTCTGGTGTTGCATAGGTGTTTCCATATGGCATACGAAAATTTATCTGCATATTTATCCATCTGTTTATTTATTTATTTATGTATCTATCTATTTATCCATTTATTTATATATATACTTATCCATTTTATTTATCGATTTATTTTATTTTATTGTTTCAAATATAAACGCCGAGTGTAAGGACTTGCTTCATCATGGTGCATCACAATTCATCAGTTCTTGTCATATGACTAACTATACATACCATACGTCTTTTTTACTTCATCGCACTGATCCATTCGCCGTTTTTCCACCATTCATTTTTACGTTAACGTTAAAAAGAAGTGCTAAAAAGATTAGATGTGCGGAGGGGGGACGTGGAGGATATGTTACATCTACCTCTTTGTGCAAGCGGAATATGCATAATAAACCTACATAACAACCTTTTTTGCATATTTTAAAAATTTTTTCCAAGTGTTGATACAGAATTGAATGAAATAAAAAAAATTAACAAAAGGAATGTAAATTAATACGATAATACGTCATTCTACGAACGAAAAATTAAAAAATTTTTTTTTTTTTTTTTTTTTTTGGGAATTGATTCGCTTTATTTTTGTTTTAATTCTTTTTGTTATGTTAAATATCTTTTTAAAAAGATAACGAAAAAATTGAAAAAAAAAAAAAAAAAAAAAAAAAAAAAAAAATATAATTAAAAATGTTATGTAACTTTCGGTTGGATGATCTCCCCCTAATCACTTTGGGATGATGCACTTCAATCCCATAATCCTGAAAAAAAAAAAAAAAAAAAAGGAAACACTAATAAATGAAATTATAAAAAATATAACAATAAAGTAATAAAACAAACAAGTGGTAAAACAACTGTACAGTGTAAATTTCCCCTCAGCTTGCCGCCAATTAGTTTCAGGGTTGCTTTTGAGTTTTACCATGCTTTATTGCTGCCATCCCATAGATTGCGACTGAGGTCCACTATTATCCTGTTAGTTGTTTTAAAATCATTAGCATTTAAACAATTAACTAAATTTATTATGTTTTCATTTATCTGTTCGTTAAAAGCCCCGTTGTCCAACTTTTCAAAAAGATCATGCACCTTCACCGAAACGTCTTCTGCCTTCTTTTTAATAGACTCTTGGGCGGTGTACGCATTTAACAAGGTACTAATAGTTTTCTTGATATTTTCAATATTTCCTCTACTCATTAATACTCCATTTTGTTCTTTTGTGGCTGTCTGTATTTTTTTGTTTTCATTTGCCGTTGACTGGGTTGTTGACCCGAGCTTAATGTAGCGCGAGAAGGGAATAACAGTGGAAAGAGGAAGAAAAAAAAAGAAAAAATGTACATATTTAACTTGGATTAACAGCCTGTTTGAGCAGTAACATATACATATGCATGCATATACACAAACATATATATATATACATATATATATATACATATATATATATATATATATATATATATATGTATATATGCACATGTGTGCAATGTGCGGATATGCTTTTTAATTTCTTACTTGCTGAGTGGTCGTGGGTATAGGCCATGGGACAGGCATTCCCGGGGTCACCGTCAGGGCTCCCGCAATTGGAGAGGTCGTGTTGGCGCCTTAAAAGGGGGGCAAACGAAAAGACGCAAACAAATGTAAACACACGTAAACACACGTAAACACATGTAAGCACATGTAAGCACATGTATACATATGTAAACACATGTAAGCACATGTATACATATGTATACATATGTAAACACATGCAAACTCATACATGCACAAACACATGCATAAGTACACACACGTACATACACCCAATGCGGCACGCTACTCCTCAATTTTTACCAGACGCGGGGGGGTTCACGGACTGAGGGCTGAACCCAACGCTGCTGATACCATCCTGGAATGATCCCGGAAAATTTTTTGTCTGTAAATTACTCATAGATGGCATGGAAGGAGCATTTACAACTCCATACATAGATTGATCTATGCACTCCTCCCTTTTCACAAACTGATCCGGGGGATGTATCATATTATTTGTTTGCATTAAATTTGCACTTGAAGGGACTGTTGTGCCTCTATTTAATGGATTGGATGTTGCAATATTCTGATTACTTGAAAAGTTCGATCTGTTGTTTATATGATTTGTGTTCATAGGTGGTGTTACATGTGAAGTAACATTCGGAGGAGATATAACATTGGCATTTGGTACTGCTTTATTATTTATATTTGCATACGACTGTGTTGTAAACATAGGTGTAAGCTGTTGTTGCTTGTCTTGTTCAGATTTCATAATATTTTGAGTAGTATTCAAATTTGAAAAATTTGGTACTGATCCATAGGATGGTGAGAAAGCACCAACTGGAGCTGTAAGAGAAGGAATACTAGCAGTGGACATATATGATGGAGGCATAGTACCTATCAGAGTTTTTGCAGTATTGGGGTTTGATGGAGGAAAATTTTTATTTGTTGTCGCTGAAAAGGAGGATGATATATTAATAGATGAACCACTTACAACGGGTGCGTTAAACTTGTTAGGTGGTATCATCTGACCATAACCCAAATGAGTGGAGGGAGGAGGAGGCGGTACATGTTTCTGCTGCAGATGTGGTTGAAGTGATTGAAGCGGTTGGTGGGGATGCTTCTGCTGCTTCTGCATTGACATTGGGGAAGACATAGCTGGGCCCCCCAGGTTTTTACTAGAACCCAAATTTGATTGATTGGAGGATATTACGTTGCTACCCATTAATATGCCCGTTGATTTGTAGGGTTGTCCCTGATGGTACTGCTGTTGCGTTTGGTGCATTATTCCAGACGGTTTTACATGAACAACTTGAAAAGGGCATATAGGAGGTTTTACCTGTTGTGATAGTATATGGGTAGCACTATTAAAAATTCTATCTCGTAGTATAAGACTATCCATAGAATGATCATCCTGTATTAAACAAAGAAAAGTCATTGCTGCTTTTACTCTTCCAGAATTTGCTAACAATTCAGCATATTGATTAATTTTCTGATTCATTATAGGATTATACTGATCATACTTTATAACCATTTTTAATACAGTCATTTTTTCTACAAGATCTTGTAATACATTCAACAAAGAGGTTTTTGTTGATGGCATATTATTCCATATCTCCACTGTTTCAGAAAAATTGCATGCACATAAATAACAAATAGATGCTGCTCTGATATCAAATTTTTCGTTTTGTAATCTTTTAGCTAACGTTTCACATAATGCATTAAAATTTGAATTATTAATCGCATAGGTACATAGAATAGATAAGGCTTCTCCCCATGATGATAAATCTATTTTTTTAACTAGATGATCTAATTTATCATCTAAAATGTAATTAATATTTCTTAAAAAATTATCATTCTGTTTGTTAATATATATTGTTTTTGTTTTATACCATAACTGTTCTCCACCAAATGAAGATAATAATAAAGCATCTGCCATCCTGTTCTTGTGCAAACATAATTCTACAGCTGTTTCAATATTTCCTACCAATACACATTCTTTTATTATAGATTCTATTCCAGAACTCCAGTTATTAACATTGCTCATATTACTATTTATACTTGCTCTTTTTTCATTTGAAAATTCATCATTCATCTCTTTAACCTTAGTTTCATCACTATCTTCATCATCTACTCTTTCCTTATCTCTTACCTTTTCGGAATTATTTCTATTTTCTATACCCATTGTCGTTTCTTTTAATTTTTCATTTTCTGTCTTCTCCCCCAGTTCCCTAAAAAATTTTTCGGGATCTACATCAAAAGATTCATTATTAAAATTTTGCTGGTTGTCACCTAAAGGTGAGGACGAAAGAGTCGGGTCATTATTGTTCATACCGATCATGTCCATGCCGTTCATGTTCATGCTTCCTATCATCGCATTTCTGCTATCATTATTATCTGCTCCCAAATTACTAGTTGACGCCATATTATTATTTGCCAAATTGTCATTATTTTTTTCCTCCACCAGTGTTTTAAAAATAAAACCTGGTTGCTTTCCTATACTTTCTTTAATTTTCTGAAGAATTTCATTCATATCATATCCCAACTGCTTAACAATGTCGGATCTTTGTGATGTACATAACAACTGCAATACTTTCCACGTTAACTTTTCATGGTCATCTTCACTCTTGGCAATTTTGCATGCACAGAATTCATTGTAATTACCACTAGTAATATACTTTTCAAATTTATCTGCCTCTTCTATTAGCTCCATTTCTGTAGGATATATATGACATTTAATTACATATTTATTTTCCAGCAGGTTGTTTTTCCCCTTACTGTTTATTGCTGTCCCATCGTTATCTTCATTACTATTTGGAATATTTTTATTTACATAGCTTTGTGCAGATAGATTTGAAGAACTTGAATGATCAGGTAACACGGCTGACATAACATCAATACTATTATTATCAAAGCAGCAGATTTTTCCCCCAAAGCCAAAACAAATACCTGCGTCTTTTTTATAAAAATTTGGGATATACTTACTTGTCATTTTATTTCCATTATTTATGGAATTAATTTGTATTGTATCCATATTCGTAACTGATGCAAACATATCTGGAATAAATGGGGACCACTTGGAGTAAATATTATTAGCTGAATTGTTAACTTCATTAAATATATCAAAATTATTATTATTCAAATACCAACATTTAGTTATGTCCTTACCTGAGGATAACAATAAATTTGTATCAATGCTACTAAAACATATGTTATTAATTCCTTTTGAATGTCCTATTATTTCTTTAATTGGATAATTAGAATTTCTTAAATCCCAAAGTTGTAAACATGGATTTTTATCATCATCATATGACACTAAAATTTGAGTAGGCTGATTAGCTAGCCAACATAATGAAGATGTTTTTGTTCTATTATGTGGATCTCTAAAACTAACTGCAGACTTTTTTATTTTTAAATCCCATATAATTGTATTTCCATTATTTGATGAAGTAGCCAAAATATGAGATACTTTTTTATTCCAGTTCAGGCAAGTTATTTTCTGTAAATTATTTTTATCTAAATATGGATCGTACGAAGTAGGAGAATAAATATTTTCAATATCAGTAATGAATAATTGTCCATCATTACCACCTGTTGCTATTAAATGATTCTTATGCCTATTAAATTCTAAACAATTTACTGAATTTTCATGTACATTTACTTTACTTAATATAAAATTTTCATAATTTTTATTATTTCCTTCAAACAAATTTTGAGCGTTTAACAGTACTATATCACCATTTGTCAACCCACCTACTATTATCCCTTTACTTAATTCATCCTCATTCTCTGTTTCCACAAAATTGCTACTATTTATCCATTCGAAGCATGTTATATATTCATTGCCGTTTGAGTTTTTCCCACCTTCACTCTCTCTATTTAACGCCTCCTCGAAATTTAATTTACTTACAATCTCCAAATTTCGAATATCATTGTTCAGGTTTATGTCTAGTAAATATATATAATTGTTCAAATTATTGTTATTCGAGTATAGCAAATTATGCGAATTAAAGCATATCAAATAGTTTTTATGCTCCTCAAAGGGGCACCAGTCGAAGTTTCCGCTTATGTTTATGCTCTTCAAAGCCATTTTTCGCTACTACGTTTCATAAAAAAATGCAGTAAAATGCAGTAAAATGAAGTAAAATGCAGTAAAATGCAGTAAAATGCAGTAAAATGAAGTAAAATGCAGTAAAATGCAGTAAAAAGCAGTAAAATGCAGTAAAATGCAGTAAAAAGCAGTAAAATGCAGTAAAATGCAGTAAAAAGCAGTAAAATGCAGTAAAAAGCAGTAAAATGAAGTAAAATGTAGTAAAATGCAATAAAATAGAATAAAATGCAGAAAAATGACAATAAAATTAATATTAATATATGGATAAAAATACAGATTAAAATTAAAAAGGTAAAACATGAACGTGTCATATACAAATGAGACTATGCCATGAAAAAATGCGTGCGAAGTTGTACAAAAAATTATGAACACGTCATATAAATGCGAATGTATCATGAAAAATTGCTTGAGAAGTAGCACAAAAAAATATGAACATGTCATACAAATGGGCGAGATAATGAATACAAAATATGAACGCGTCATAAAAAGGGGAAAGACGTGCCACATGCTAAATGTGCTTAATGTTAATGCATAAAAAACAAATTGTTCATCATATAAGGTACGTGTACATGCACATGTACATTGCTTAGTAAGTATGCATATTAATATGTATACTGAAAAATATAATGTATGTATATTGGTATGTACACATACAAATATGTATATATATGCATACATACATATGTGGTGTATAAATATGCAATATGGGAATATTCAAAATCTCATTGATGTTTATAGAAAAAAAGCTGTAACTAATCTATGATTCGTAATGTACGCATGTATTCTTTTTTATGTGCATACCAAAAAAAAGAAAATTATATTCATAATAATGTAAATAATATATATAATAAGGAATAAACTATTCATCCAAGATATAGCCTATTCGGCTTTATAATATCGTACATATAAAATAATTCATTAAAAAAGGTTATATAATGGGAAGAAACATAATTCAATATAAACATATACATATTACTATTATTATACTCAGGACTATTATTTCTGATTTATCCTTGTATACCCTCTCACAATTGAACAGAGAAATATATATATAAATATATATATAATGGAAAAAAAAGAAAAAAAAAAAAATATATATATATATACATATATATATATAAATAGGAAAAAAAAAAAAAAAAAAATATATATATATACATATATATATATAAATAGGAAAAAAGAAAAAAAAAAAAATATATATATATATACATATATATATATAAATAGGAAAAAAGAAAAAATAATAAAACAGAAAAAAAATTGTCATCAATGAATAGGTAAAATTCGTAAAGTAAATTTGTAAATTAAAATGTAAATATAAAAATATGTAGTACGACACAAATGCAATAAATAAATGCGTACATAAATTAGGCAAATACTTAAGCAAAATAAATAAATAAATGAATATACATATTTATGTACGTATGCGTACGTGTTTAATTTGTTACAAATGGAAATGTTGGTAAAATAAAAAAAAAATCAATATAAAATCAGTAAAATATTAACGAGAAATAACGAGAAATAACGAGAAATAACGAGAAATAAAGAGAAATAAAGAAAAATAACGAGAAATAACGAGAAATAAAGAGAAATAACGAAAAATAACGAGAAATAACGAGAAATAAAGAGAAATAACGAGAAATAACGAGAAATAACGAGAAATAAAGAGAAATAACGAGAAATAACGAGAAATAACGAGAAATGAGAAATAACAAGAAATAACGAAAAATCAACGAAAAATTAGTAAACAAAAAAAATCGACAAAAAATCAACAATGTACGAACTAAAAGGACATCGTGGTATATGCCCTTGTTGAAGTCTTTGTTAAACGGTAGAGAAATAAAAATTTATGTACAATATTGTATATTATTAAATCATTTTTTCTCCTGAACAGTATAGTGTGTACAGATATTTGATATGCTCCATTTTTACCCCTTTTGGTTATATGATCCTAGCGTTTTGTTTATTTTTTTGTACATAATTGTATGTATATATAAATATGTATTTATTTTTATGTATATATAAAAACAGCAAAAAAAAAGTTTTGCCTTGTTATGCGCTATTTTTGGCTCACGCGTAAATGCTTTTGGAACGTACATACAGGCACACACACACACACACACACACACACACACACGTATTTATATACATATATATATATTTACGTATATTCCATTTTTTACATACAACCTTGCATAATAGAAACTAATTTAAAAAAAAAAAAGAGTAACTGCTCCCATATATATCTTTTTATATGCACATTAATGTGAGTATTGTAACATGTGACAAGGGAACGAAAAAAAAAAAAAAAAAAAAGCAACAAAAATATGTTAACCAGTGGGCAGTCATATGACATACGTATATATATGTTTATGCACATGTATGTGCATATATGCGTACACCTATGAGGTAATAAGATATAAGTGTGAGGAACAAAGAAATGTATAATATATAACATGGAAAGTTTATACAGCATAGCTAGTTCTTTATCTATACACAAATATACAACTCCAATGAACATATAAATATAATAATGTAGTGAAATAACTGTACTCGTTACACTGCAAATGTAAGTGTAAAAGTAAATGTAAAAATGATAAAAAAAATAAAAGATTAAAGGATGAGTAATTTCATATCAGAAATATTTTCATAACGAAAAGGGGAAAACTGCATTATAACTGTTTCACATTTTTACACCTTAAATTGAGAAAACACTTTTATATTATATTAACTTCAAAATGGCTTTTACGCTTATACGAGAATGTTGTGTGGTTAAATGTGCATTTACATGTACATGTTCATGCAAATATACATGCATTCGTTTATACGTAAGGTTATGCGCATACTGTGAATAGACGCAATAGAAACATTCTTTTTGTACAGTAAGTTGATAGTGACTGTTGTTGTAGTCTTTTTTGTCTCTTTTTGTTGTCTTTCCCACCCTCCCGCTTCTTTTATTTTCACTTGTTTTCTCTTATGTTCTGTTCATTAGATTATTTTTAATTGGTATATGGAAGCAAAGAAATCGCTGAAAAAAAGACAATCTTATAATATGCTTGTAGGATGTTTGTGCATGGGCAATAATTACGTATATGTATGAAGAGAAAGTGTGTCCCATATAAAGTTCATTATAAGTTTTTTATTTTATGATATCAGAAAAATAAAAAAATAAAACAAAAAATGAAGTAAATTAAAATATAAAGTAAAATAAAATAAAGTAAAATAAAATAAAGTAAAATAAAATAAAGTAAAATGAAATAAAGTAAAAAGAAATAAAGTAAAATGAAATGAAGTACAATGAAATAAAGCAAAATGGAATAAAGTACAACGAAATAAAGCAAAATAAAATGAAGTACAACGAAATAAAGCAAAATAAAATGAAGTACAACGAAATAAAGCAAAATGGAATAAAGTAAAATGAAATAAAGTACAACGAAATAAAGTACAACGAAATAAAGCAAAATGGAATAAAGTAAAATGAAAAGGTAAGCATGGTGAAGCATATGAAGAAAGGTTCCAAATAATGAACTTTTATTTTTGTGGAGGAACGCTCCAGATAAGAGGAATAAAATACGTAGAACAAGTGAAAAGGTATTTGATAAAAGGTAAACATTCCCGTTACTATTAACAGCATAATGAAATAAAGCATGAGACAAGAAAAATGTAATTGAAGAATATCTGGTGATGAGATTTTATACCTTCTGTATATGTCATGTGCAATATATTCTTTTTGTATATTAAACAGAAAAAGGGGAAAGTGCTGACAGGGGAGCAGTGCCACGGGATCGCGCATAAAAGGTGCATATATATATATATATATATATATATATGTTCGTTCGCTTGTATGCGTATCCATTCTTTTCACTCCCTTCCCCCTTACACAATTGTAAAGGATTTTACATTGCTTTGTTCAGAATCTTTGTCTTCTTTTTTTTTGGGAATTATAACTTGGGGTATTCCCCAATGAGGGTGTAGTGCACCTGGGTAAACAAAAAGTTTACGATAAAAAATTTGCCTTAGTCTATTATTTGGTAACATTCGTTTAACAGCTAAATTTAAAATCATAGATGGATTTCTTGCAAAAACAGTCTTGCATGTTAATATTTTGTGACCTTTTGAATAACTCTTTCTTGGAAATTTATAAATTTTTGTGTCCCATGTATGTCCATAAAATTTCACATGAATAGCATTAACTACAATTACACTACTACTATTAACTCTATTCGAGTTGTAGTCGACTCTATATTTCCCTTGTAATAACTTGCTAATACACACACTTAAACTACCAACGCTTTTATTATATGCATCAATAACGAACCAGTTCCCTTTCTCCTTATCAAATACACTTATCGCATTTTTCGAAATGTGCTCTTCTGCAAATAAGTCTGTCTTCGGCATGTTCTTCTTCAGGAAGGGCTGACTTTTCCTTTATATTGAAGAGGAAAACAAAAAAGGGCGAAGGATGTAAAGGAAAAAAAAAAAAAAATAAAATAAAATAATATAATATAAAAAAGGGCGAAAAGAAGGATATAGAAAAAAAAAAAAAAAAAAAGGAACGCCCTCAAATAGATTTTTCCCTTTCGTTTGCACCTTTTTTAACGTACCATTGTACATTTGAAAATGGGTTTATATTCTGTTCATGAAAAGAGGCCTTGGGATACCCGGCCAATCTGAGCACACTTCTTCTTATCATGTTTCATGTTTCGTCATTTCTACCTTCACTAACATTTACACATGTACGTATGTATGTACGTATGTATGTACGTTTGTATGTGTGAATATATATTTATGCTTATACATATGGACGGCGGAACGAAGCAGCGAAATGGCTGTAAATCCCTCCTTTAGAATAATATTGCTTAAAAAAAAAAAATAGAAAAATAAAAAAATAAAAAAAAAATAAACATACGAAATATACAAAAAAGTCTTTTCCTTCTTTTTGCACTTTTCCCGTTTTGTAAATTCCGTTTAGGCACCAAACTTTTGCGTGGAATTAAAAGATAAGAGCAAATAATAAAATAACATAAATAGATACTTAAATATATAAATAAATAAAATAAAACAATCTGCGAGATAGTCAAAATTGGGAAGATCTCATTGCACTCGCATGAATTAGCACCTTAACATGGTCAGTACTATTCATTTCTTTTCTTTTCTTTTTTTTTTTTTTAAATTACCTTTGCTCGTATTTAATTAGCACCATATTTAAGACTTATTAGGCGCTTAATCCCTCTTCAAAACGAGAATTACTACTGTATATCAGAAAAATAAGAAGAAAAAAAATAATAAAATAAATTAAAATGACCCATTTTAGTGGGTATTTAAAAAAAATCCCTTTTTGAGGCAGGTGAACTTTTTACCTGAACTGTTAAAGAAAATTCGAACTTTTAAAAATTTGCCCCAGGGGAAAGAGGAAAAAAAGAAGAAGTATAAGAAAAAGAAGAAGTATAAGAAAAAGAAGAAGTATAAGAAAAAGAAGAAGTATAAGAAAAAAAAGAAGTATAAGAAAAAGAAGTTTAAGAAGAAAAAGAAAAAGAGGAAAAATAAAATGAATAACAAAGTCCATTTCCTGTGTTACTGTACTCTTAAGTAGTAAAAAAGGGAATATTGAATTTTTTTTTTTTTTTTTTTTTTTTTTTTTTTTTCCATTTGGCAAATAAACGCATAGGGAAGAATGCAAAATGTGCAAGGATAACAAAGAAAATGTTTGTTTATGGAAATTTTTTTTTTTTTTTTTTTTAAAATAAAATGAATGATCAGGATGAATTAGGAAATAATCCTGTGGTTGAATGTTGTGAAGATGACGAAATAAATAGAGGAGTAAGAAGTACTGTGGTAAAACCAGCTCACATGGAATCTTGTTGTAACAAGGTAAGAGTTGAATACGACATTAATTTAAATACATCAAAGTCAGCTATTTTAAAAGAGGAGGTACCCTGGAATAACTACGAAGGGGAAGTGGACAAGGTCATTTTGTGCCTCGTTAATAATTCAAACGAGAAGGAAGAAAATCAACAAGGAAGGAGTGATAAACAACGCATTTATGAGTATAATTGCAATAATTATGAACAGTTCATGTCATTTGTAAGATGTGATAAAAAGAGCGAAGATTATAATGAGGCACTAAGTAATTTGTATGATGACAAAACGTCAAACTGTCTGAGTTCCGTTGATGGGGAAGAGTTGGATGCTTCATATGTGAGGAGAATAAGAATAGGAAGTACCGATGATAGAGACTTGAAGACTAAAGGAAATTTTAAAAGTGATAGTAATGACAAAAAAGATAATAGTAGTAATATTGACAAAAAAGATATTAGTAGTAATATTGACAAAAAAGATAATAGTAGTAATATTGACAAAAAAGATAATAGTAGTAATATTGACAAAAAAGATAATAGTAGTAATATTGACAAAAAAGATAATAGTAGTAATATTGACAAAAAAGATAATAGTAGTAATATTGACAAAAAAGATAATAGTAGTAATATTGACAAAAAAGATATTAGTAGTAATATTGACAAAAAAGATAATAGTAGTAATATTGACAAAAAAGATAATAGTAGTAATACTGACAAAAAAGATAATAGTAGTAATATTGACAAAAAAGATATTAGTAGTAATATTGACAAAAAAGATAATAGTAGTAATATTGACAAAAAAGATAATAGTAGTAATATTGACAAAAAAGATAATAGTAGTAATGTAAATGATTTCCCCTTTGTGAAGAACAACGACGTTTTTGAGCCTAATGTTGGAGCCTCAAACCATACCACACATAAGGAAGGGATCGGAGCTACAAGTAGACAAATTAGTAGTGATAATGAAGGAGATACTACAAATAGTGTGGGTAGAAAAAAAAAATATAATACCTCCTCTTTTTATGAAGAGAAAAAGAAACATAATATAAAAGAAGACAAGGGAAAAAAGCTAAAAAATAAATTTTTTAAATTTGAAAATTTCTGTCATATAAGAAAAAAGAATGTCGTTAAGTTTAACATAAAATATAATAAAATTTTAAATTCAATGATAGATAGTATGTTTAGTTACCCATATAATATTTATTTTGATGAATCAAATTATAGGAGTGAAAAAAATGATGTAAATAATGTTTGCAGCAAAAAGGAAGGATTGCATAGGAACGGTGTTAACTCCTTTTTTTCTACCGTATATGTTGATAAAGGTAAAAATGATAACAGTAATTGCAGTTCCATGAACGGAAGGATGACAGCGATACCGTGTGATGACCGTAAAAATGGACAGCATTATACTAGCGGTTTTTGTAACGCTATGAATCACTCCTACATGAATATAAATTCCTATCGCAGAGATCAGAACAGTGGCAATGTGCTGAGTTATTCACATAACGGTGGTAATACCAAGTGTGGGAGGATTGATAACCTTACGAATCATTCCGTATACACGTTAAACGTTTCAGAGCAGGGTGGAGGCACTAGCTGTGGCATACACTGTGGCTGTATATGCAGTAGTAGGTGTCGAAGTAACGTGTGTAATACCATCAGCACAGGGGATATACATAAAATGAATGGTTTATATCCCTGTGAACAGAGGCAGCTAGGGCAGTCCGTACAGTGTGGACCCCAGTTGTGCCATTACAAAGGTCAACTGGATGCGAGATTCGAATCAGGGGAAAGGACAGGAAGTGCAAAAAAGTTTTCATCCTATGCCGATAGAGGATCTTATTCAAAAAAGGACAGATTTATTGAGAAACGAATATTCAATTATACTGGTAGTGTGTCAACAAATTTTACGAGTATCAGTCAAAATGCATGCGCATATTACACTCATGATGTAGCGTCCCACAGCGTGCATAGTAATACTAACAGAAATGATAATGATAGCAATGGTAATAGTAATAGTAATAGCAATGGTAATAGTAATAGTAATAGCAATGGTAATAGTAATAGTAATAGTAATAGTAATAGTAATAGCAGTGGTAACAGTAATAGTAATAGCAGTGGTAACAGTAATAGTAATAGCATTGGCAGTAGCAGCAATAGAGCACAGGAGAAGGGAAAGCATGGCCATGCCAGCAACGAAACAAACGCGCACTTTAACGTTGATAAGGTAAAAATCCGAATCCAGCAACTGCAAAACAAAATTAAAGCTAATTTAGACGAACTGAACACGAATAATCAGAGGAAAGAGAGAGAAGAGAATACATTAGGCCATAATAGGTACAAAGTAAATTTTTCGTTAGAAAAGGAAAGAACAAAAAGAGGTATTAATATGCATGTAAATAAAGAAAAGGGTTACACCTTTTCTCATTACAATAATATGAAATATATTTTTTATTTCAACCATTTAAATGAACAAGATTATAAAGTTTGCCTTACAAACCCGACAGAAAAGATGCATAACTCAGGTGAGTATATATGTAAATCCATTTTTAAATTTTTTAAAAATTATAGTTCCCTGTCATTATTATGTTTAAGTGTTAATGATGATAAAGAACTGTTCAGTCGTTTGTTTTCCCCTTATTCCAAGTTATTTCATTTGGAGGGGAATGGTAATATGTTTATAAAGAGTCTATGTAGTGAAAAAAGAGCACGTTCATATGGACCCCTCTTGTGTGGCATAAACAAAAGAAATAGTTATCAAATGGATAAAATGGAAAAGATTTATTTTTATTATAAATGTAGAGAATTTATAAATCACTTACATAAAATATGCACATGTAGTGATATGTTAGTAGATGCATATATTACTTGTGGGTATAATTACAATGTCATAAGTTCTCTTCATTTAAAGAAAGATTATTCATATCTTCGTAATTTTGAAGAAAATCATATTAAAGATTACAACATATGCAGTGAGAATTATGTACCATTTTTAGAAAAGTTTGGTTTAAATTATGAACAGTCAGGTAAAGTTAGCTCTAAAAACAAACACAAGCAAGATTTTGTAAATTTACATAACGGGGTGCTTAATCATACAATTAAGAATCATGATTGCGGGATCACACACAACTGTAAACAGGCACAAAAGGAGGAGAGTATAAAAGAGGAAAATCAAATCAGTACTGATTCTGCTGCTGCTGCTGCTGCTGCTGCTTCCAGTATTGCCACCAGTGTTGGTACTACTAACATTCGTTGTGCTACTGATATAGTAATAACTACGCGGAGTTGTGAGGACCAATGGGGCTATTGTTGCCACTGCAATGACAGTGGTTGTGCATGCGTGTGTGTTCATAAAATAAAAGAAAAGAATGAACACATCAAAGGAAAAACAGTTCTTCAAAGAGGTAGAGAAAAAGCCATCAAAGAGAACATTAAGAGTGGAATTCACAGTGACTTGCAGAGAGGCTTCCAAAGGGGCACGTGCCAAACACTAAGCGAAAACGAAATAATGAAAAA
This sequence comes from Plasmodium malariae, assembly GCF_900090045.1. Classification (NCBI taxonomy): domain Eukaryota; phylum Apicomplexa; class Aconoidasida; order Haemosporida; family Plasmodiidae; genus Plasmodium; species Plasmodium malariae. The sequence continues at coordinate 445,699 of NC_041778.1, read as the reverse complement.
AAAGATTTTTGAACAAAATAAAATAAAAAAGTTTTGTAGATATGAAAGGGAAATTAAAAAAAACTTATCCAGGAAAAATGATAGAAATAGTTGTAAGATACTCTTTATGCGTAAAATAAGGAAGATCACGAGAAATTTGTGCAAACTGTCTAGCGTTAAATATCGAATTTTCCTTTCGCATGAACTGTTCAGGATGTTTTTTAAAAAGAAAAAAAAAAAAAGGAAAAAAGGGGAAGAGAAAGTGGAGGATAAATGCGGAGAGAATGAAGATGATAAAAAGGAAGTGAAAATGGAAAGACATGGAGAGGAGCCCAATCAGGGGAAAAGCTCAAATGCGCAAAGGAAACCTTTGAAAATAATCTTACATAGGAAAATAAATAATTTTAAACATAAAAAAATAAAAAATCATTTCACCTCGGAAGAGAGTTTTGTTGAACTGAAAAAAAGCGATGTGCCCATGGAGCCCGAGCAGGTCGAGAAGCAAGTGGATACCACTGCTCTTATCCGAAAAAGGGTTAACGAGGATATAGAAAAACTTAAGTCATTCAAAAGGAAGAAATTAGGACAGCACAATAAAAGGCGCTACTACGAAATTAAAGGAGCCAACGGAAAAGCGGATGGAAAAGCGGATGGAAAAGCGGATGATAGTGCACATGAAGTATATCCTAAAAAGAGGTTACAAGGTACACATAATACAAATATGAAAAAAAGAGAAAGGATAATAGACAGTTCTGAAAAAAGTGGATATATACCGGATGGAATGAAAAATGAAGGAAAATATGAGGTGTGTGAAATTAATAGCAGCTTGCACATAATGGCACAGGTCGGGGATGTAGAGAACAAAGAGAAGCATATCGAACACATTAAATACATGGAACGCGGAAAATATAATGGACGTGAAAAATGTAATGAGCAAGGAAAGTACGATAAACATCTGGGGTGTAATAAACGTAAGAAGCATTCAGAACGAATCAAAGTCGATGAAGAAGTAGTCTCCCAAACTAAAGAGAACAAAAAATTGCGTTATGTGTATTTAAAGGGATATCTAGATGTATACTTAAATGAGCAAAGGAGTGTGCATTTTGAGAAAGGAAATATATTTTTTAAGGTTAGCTCACACAAGGATTTCAATATAGATGTCAATCTGAATTTTGATGAGACATTCACACGTATCCTTTTTAACAAAATATTAGCTCATTGTATAGAGGAAGTACAAATAAGGAAAGTCCCATACTGGGTCAGAGGAGCGGAAAGAGGTGGGGATGATAGTGGGGATAGCAGTGGAGTTAGTAATGGAAATAATAGTGAAAGTAGTAGATGCCATAGAAGGATCAGTAACAGATGCAGTGGTAAAGGGGGCACTAGTGAGGATCGAAGCAAGAAATGCTTCACAAAAATTGATCCTTCATCATATAATCAAAATAGAGATACTTGCATAAAAAAAAATGGCCTTTATAATCGATACAACCTTAACAAAGACGAAATGATAACACTATTTCAAATTTTGTATTTGAATTTTTATAAATGCTATTCCAAGTTAAATTTTAACTCACTGCTAGGGATCTACTACAATAGTCCTTGTACATTTCCAGAAAAAGATGATGCAAAAGTTGTAAATATAGATAAAAATTTATTTTGTGAGAAGGTGTATGATGATAAATTATTTTATTATAATATTTTTTTAAGGAAATATGGCATAATAAAAGAAAAGGAAAAAGAAGTAGCAGTAGAAGTAGCAGTATTATACCAACCGCAACATTTTTTTGATGATTTTAATGAAGACTTAATATTAGCAATCATTTCGTATTTAAACAATCATTTGGGAAAGTTGTCTATTTTGGACCTAATATATGAAGAATATATGCATTGGGGGTATTTGACGGGGAGGCATTCTACCTCAGAATATTCTGACCATAGTCATGTCGACGGAGGTAAAAGCTACACTTGTCGTTATATTGGTAGTTACCTAGACACTGGATGTGATGATGATGAGCCCTTAAATCCTGATGATAGATATTTCAACATAATTATGAATTATTTTAATAACGTAATTATTCCGATATGTGACAACTCCACTTTTTAACATGTACATGGAGAAAGGGGAGAGTTCGACCTCATCTCGTATGCATATATTTATATATTCCGCATACTGCTTTATTTATATTTTTTTTTTATTTCTTTATTGTATTATGCTTATCTATTTATTTAATTACTTCATTTTTTTATTCCTTTATTACCTTATTTTTCTTTTTTTCTTTTTTCTTTTTTCTTTTTTTCTTTTTATCTTTTTTTCTTTTTTTTTTTTTTCTTTTTTCTTTTTATCTTTTTTTCTTTTTTTTTTTTTTTTTTTTTTTTTTTTGTTCCTATTTGCCGAATACTAGTTCTTTAAAAATGTTTAGTAGGTTTTTCCTTTTGATTTATTAGTAAATGTGCACACATAATTACATGCACATATGCAAGTGTGCGCTGAATGTGAAAAAGATTTGCGGATTTACCTTTTTCACAACACTCCCTTTGGAAGTTATAAATTAAATTTATTTTAAAAGAATGAATTAATAAATAATTGAACAAATGAATGAATAATATGGCACAGCATAATGTAACAAACTATTTTAAGGTTAACATAAAAAATCAACTTCATTTTTTCCCTATAAAGCTCAATCATTATTGTAATGCTCATTAAAATTTTAGCTGTATATATTCATAAAAATGTTCATTCCCTCCCAAATGATAAGAGACAATATGAGGTGTAATAAAGGAACACACATATACAAACAATTAATTAAAATCATACAAAAAGATAAACAAATTTATAGTTTAATATATTTTACGTTGTCTCTTATATCGAAGGGGTTGTTATTCTTGTTCATCAGCTTCTTCTCGTTCTGTAGTGAGCAAAAAAAAAAAAAATAAATAAATTAAATCAGTAAAAAATAAAAAACAATAAAAATAATACACATAATGTTGTCAACAGGATTAATTAAAAAATGAAGTAAATTAATAAAACGAATGCTGGGAAAGATGAATTAGCACCGTTATGTACAAGGTGCTAACCTTCATAAGGAGCGAGTTTTCCTTCTTTAGTTTCCTATTTAATCTTTGGGCTTCTTTAACTGATTTCTTCCTTTCTTTTTTTTCTTCTGCAGTTTCGTTTTTATTTCTCGTCGTTTTAACCTAAAAATTGGGGGTGAAAAATATACATATGTACGCACATATGCATGCACATAAGTATGCACATATGTAAGTATATATACATATATACATCTTCATCACAGACACATACATAAGCACTGCCATATCCCAAGCGACACAGTAGTACTACGTGTATATACTAGTTTGCGCACACACAGGAGGAGAGATACATCCTATTCTCTTCCCTGCATAATCGGGGTTACCTTTTCTAAAACCAAGTAACGCTCAAGTTTGATGATATCATCGTTCTTCTCTTTCATCTTGTTTGCTTCCTTCACCTTAGTAATGGTTCTCCCTATAGCACCATTCAGTATAGGGGTTGACTTTATACATTTGGGTATATTTAACTTGTATGGATGATTAGTAGTATTTGTTTTTGTCGTTAAAATAGTTTCGCAGTTATAGCTGGATGACTTTTCTTGTTCTGAATAGTCTGACTTGGATTTAACCTGATCATCGACAATTTCGTCTTTTTGCAATTTTAAAATTTGAAGAATTTTATTTTTCTCTTTAGTATCTATGTTGACAATCAGATTATCAGCGGTCCGTAAGCAATTTTTTCCTTTTTTTTTTCCTTTTTTTTTTACTACTTTTGTTAGTTCATCAACATTACTATTACTACCACTACTGTTGATATTGATATTATTTTTACTGTTTTTACTATTAATTTTACTGTCCACTTTGTTCAATTCGAGTTGAACGAAATCACTCAGTTTTAATGAATACAAATCTCTCTCATCTCTTCTCACATCCTCCTCTTTTTTTGAATCAAGTATTGTATTATTCGTATTATTATTTTTAGGTGTACTACCAGTATGACAACTTTCATCAAATGCCGTACGTCCTTTACTAGTACTATCAATCGGGAATGCTTTATCACAACACATAGCACTTGATGGAGAAAATGCTACGCTCGTACTACTTTCTTCTTCCCTCTTTTCTGTTTTACTACTCCCATTGGTGCTGCCTCTAACATTACCGTTAACACTACTCCAATCACGCATAGTATTTTCGTCCACTACGCTTCTCACTTCAATAGAAGATGCATTATTCGTACATACAAGGGGCAAAAAGGAATCCCCAGTTCCCCATATTATTTCATCATCAATCTCCAATTTTTCTGCTCTGTCTACATTCTGAGCCTCACATACAAAATTATCATTTAATTCTTCATAATTATCCGCATCGAACGTTTTAAATAATTCCTTTTCCTCTTCATCCGTAGGTTTTATATCAAAAAAATTATTTTTCTTTTTTGTTTTTATTTCTATAAAATTAGTACTAATTGGTTTTAAATGCTGTTCGTAGTCATACCCATCATTGGGGAAATAACAGTCCCCATCCAGATAGGTCAAGTTTTCTTCCTTTCGTTTCACCTTTTTCCTTTCCTTCTTTTGTTCTTTTTGTTTTTCATTATTTGTTCCATTTTGTTTTTCACTATTTGTTCCATTTTGTTTTTCACTATTTGTTCCATTTTGTTTTTCACTATTTATTTCATTTTGTTTTTCACTATTTATTTCATTTTGTTTTTCACTATTTATTTCATTTTGTTTTTCATCTACTGATTCTTTTTTTTTAATATTTTTACCTCCTAACTGATCTTTCTCTACCGCTTCGCCTTTTTTCATAGTGCACTCTTCATCCAACACCTTAATGCTACCATCGCTTTTTTTTGCAGCTTTTTTCTTCCCATCGGAAGTAGGACAGTCCACATGTATCCTTCCATAAATCTCCTTGATGAGTATTTTTTTTTCACTTTCACTTAATTTTTCTTTAATGCCAAAATCTAACGGATTGAAATTTTCTAAAAGGTTCTTTAACTCTTCATCTCCTAAAATGTAAGAATCCCTACATTCGTCCAAAACATATTCGTCAAATTCGCCTTTCTCCTTCTCTACGCTATTTGGCGCTACTACTGGTTCACAGAATGATACCTTTTTGTTTTTACTTTTACATTTCATTTGTTCTGTCCTTTTTAAGCCATCAAACCAAATGTTTTAAAGAGAAATACATGCAAATATACATATATATATATACATACATATATATTTTTATCTATTTCCCTATTTTTCAAAGAAAGGGAACCAATAAAAATGCTTCTTTTCCTAAGATCGGTGTTATTCTTCTCTTCTGTGATACATCTTCGCGCCTACTCTGTTATGCTCATATTTTTGTGAACACTAAGAGTGGGAATATAATATTTTCTTAAATTTTACTGTTATGTTTTTCATTCAAAACTAAAAAAAAAATATACAATGGTTTTATATATATATATATATATATATATATATATATATATATATATATATATATACAACTATGTATCATTCACGCATGCTCCTTACGTTTTGGGACCACAAAAAATATATACTACATGTAATAAAGGGTAATTTACATAATATAAAACATTAACTTTATCATTTAAGAAAAAACTTGCAAAAATAAAACTGCCATTCTGCTTTGAGCGAGAGAGCGTTGCACAAAATGAAAACATTTATACGGAATAAATATTATATATATAGATATATATATATATATGTATTTTTTTACGTTTTTACGTTGAGCGATGCGTGGATGTACAAAAGTTGCTCGTGTAACAGATAAGTATATATATTTTTTTTTTATCCCTTTATCCAATCCTTTATTGTTTCCCTTTTTTTCTAAATTTATAACAATTCCTTGGGCACTCAGACTATATTTTAAAAAAAACATGAACGGTTCAGATAATTTTTGCATGTTCAAAAAAAAAAATATTCCTGCGGTGAGAAATATATATATATATTTTTTTTTTTTTTAAACATATAGAAATTACCTGAACAGTTCATGTATTTCTCATTAATGACATACATCCATTTTGCAGAAAAAGATAAAAATTGCCTAATTTTTAGGAAGTATTATGCTGTATTAAGCAGTTAAAATGATAATTCTATAGGAACAAACTTAAAACGAGAACGTTCATATGTATATATATTCATATATATATATATTCATGTGCATATATATTCATATATATATATATTCATGTGCATATATATATACGCATGCTTCAAGTGATGGCAGCAAAAGATCGTGCACTGGCGAGAGAGATGTTTCTCATTATATGACACAAAATAAGTAATGAAGCTTCTACTTATGAGCACCATAATCGAAAAATTTTTACTCTTCAAAAAATAAGAAAAAAAAGAAAAAAAGAAGGGTTATTTTAATATAAGAATGTTTGGAAAATTAAAAAGATAATTTTTATACAATTTAAACAAAGTCGTTACATGCGTAGCATATTGTACAATTTGTGTAGAAGTAAAACAAACACAGTACATTAGAGCTGTTCTCCAAGCGAAACGTCATATCAATTGTGAATGCACCTTTACACATATAGCAGTGTTTTATACGTTGCAAATTAAAAGAAAAAAAAATTTTAATTAAAATGCACAAATATCTAAAACAGGAGGGGAGAGAGAATAAAAATAAAATTCCTCTATTCAACACGTATGTGTTTAAAAATTGCAATAATTAAGAAAATGGGTGTATATGTATGTGCATGTGTGTTTATATGTGTATGTGGAAATTTTGAGCACCCAAGTTAAGCACGTAAGTAAAAATTTCTCATAAAGTTGTGAGTGCTATTGTTATATGTAAGTTTATTTAGTTATTTCGTTGTTCCATTATTTCGTTATTTATTTTATTTAATTTTTTTTTTTTTAAGCTCTGCAGCTATCGCTCAATTCTTGTTCATCTTTTTACGCTTCTCCATTTTGCACGTTTTTACGTTACCATGTTGAAGAAACCAAAAACGTTTTACCTGAATTCGGCTTTGTTATTAAGCAAGAGGATAGGACACAGTGCCAGTGGAAAGATCCAATACTCTTCACATGTTCATCAAAAATATGAACGCATAAAATATACGGAGGAAGTTTATAATATGGAAGATACATATATTAGACGTGTTTCAAAAATGAACAATACTGCATTAACATATACATGTGAAGATATTAACAGAAAAAGAATGAAGAACGAATATTTATGGAAATTAATTTATGATAGAATAAAAGAAATAAGAAATTCGTTTTCTGTAAACGAGTTAGTTGTTATGTTTCATGCCTACTGTAATAGCAAATCGTTTGACGGAAATTTTATTCTTTTAATAAACCTTTTTTGGACCTTATTAGAAAATAAATTGAACAATATGGATTATATATCTTTAATAGCTCTATATTTTTGTGCAGAAAAAACGGAAAACGTAAAAAAAATGAACGAAGTTGGCAGTTCCCTTTTAAACCATATAATAGTAAATGACTGTGAAGAAATAAAACTTACAGAAAAGGGTCTATCCATAATTTTAAAAATTCTTTGCAATACAAGTGGTAGTAGTAGCAATGGAAATATTGGCAGCAACAATGTAAGTAATGATAATAAAACTGCTGACGAAAAAATTCTTGCGCATATTAGCAAATTTATACAACGAGTTGACATGAAAGAAATTAAAAATATAATGTTAAGTTTGCATTTTCTTTTAAAATACAAGATATTTGACGAACCGTTTGTCGTTTTGTTAAAAAAAGTACAGTCATTATTAATATTTAAAAATATTAATCCACATCTTGTTTTAAAATGCTTAAGCTTACTAAAAACCATTAACAATCCAACTGCTATGCAGGAAGTTAAAAGTACGTTGTCTATTATTTATTTATCATGCTATATAAGTAGTGGGACTTGAGACTTGACTTTTTTTTTTAAATTTCACGCATTTTAACATCCCCTGGTATGTTTTTAAGTTAATGTGTTTTCCGTTAATTTTTTTTTTTTTTTTTTTGCTTTTTTGTTTAATATTGCTTCAAATCATTTGTCCATTTGTAACGGACTGTGCGCATATATATGTATATACAATTTTGTACCACTTTATGGGGAAATATTTTGTGGAAACTCAGCTTAACTCCTTTAAAATTTATGGGAACTACCAAGGAAACAATTACTGCCCATCAAGTAATACACGCATGTTCGAATAAAAAGGTACATTAATTAAGACTAAAAACGGAAAAAGGATATTTTATTCATAATTTTAATCTGTAACTGAAAGGAGCAATTTTGTTTTATTTTGTGTTGATTTATATTATTTTGTTTCTGTTATGCTTTGTTTTGTTTAGTTTTACTCTATTTTTATTTTAATTTATTTTATTTTTTTTTGATATGTTTTGGAAGGACATCAAACCCGAAGAAAAATTGATACCCTCTCTCTCCCCCCATCATTTTCTTTCCTTATTTCTTATTTCTTTTACCGTTCATTATATATATATACATATATGTATATATTTGTTTGTTTTTAAAATGTAGAATAATTCAAAACATTTACAAAAAATAAAAGCAATCTCGCAGAGGTATTTTTTAATTTTAAAAAATGAGTATCCCATACAGTGAAGCACGGAAGAATTTGCATATTTATGTGTATATATGTAAACACATTAACATGCTTATTTATGAAAAGTTCATAAAAAAAAAAAAAATATATATATAATTCCAAACTTTATAATAAAAAAGCTACTTAACATTTTTTGTATTTTTATAAAATTTATTTTTTTTGCACGCATTTTGTCAAATAATATTTATACATACATATATACATATATATATGTATATATGCTTATATATATATTTATGTACCCTTTTATTTTTCCAAGTTCTATTATATTTATTTTAATATTTTCTTTCCCTTTTATGACCAAGTTACACCTTTTTCTGTTAACTCTTATTTTATGTCCTTTTTTTACAAAATGATGTTGCAAAAAAAATAAAAAGTAAAATAAAATGTGTAAATACACAAATATATAAATAATTATATAAATTACTAAATATGGTAAATGAAAATCTTAGTAATATTATGCTGAAAGTCCATTAAAATTTTCCTTCGTATAAGAACGAGATTGAGAAGGTTGCCATCTGGCAGCAGAATGTGTACATATGTATACATGAACTAGTAATGTACATATATATATATATATATATATATTTTTCCCATTTATTTATACATACATGTATGTTTATTTACACGTAATTATACGTATATGGGTATGTATGTTTATGTAAATATATATTATGTATAACTGTTTATTTTAGTTAGCTGTTTGTATTAATTGTGCAGGTGTTTATTTAAAAAATTTGTTTATTAGCATAATCCTGTTGTTTTTACATGAAAAGGTTAGCTTTAAATAATTAGTCATAGACAAATATAGAACTTTTCGGAAAAATGACAGTGTAGAATTTTTAGCAACTACTATTTTGCATATATACATAAATATATAAACATATGTATATATGTATAGATAAACATATGAATATTTTTACATTTCTTTTGTACTCTTACGAATTTTTACAACTCCCCCTTTAATTGAAGTTGCACATGGAAAAAGCTATTTTATTTGCGTAAAATTTTTAATTTATTTTGTACTTCATTTTTTACCTTATTTTTTACTTCATTTTTTACCTTATTTTTTACCTTATTTTTTACTTCATTTTTTACCTTATTTTTTACCTTATTTTTTACTTCATTTTTTACCTTATTTTATATATTTTTTTTTTTTTTTTTTCTGAACAAATCCTAAAAATATTATGACCTGTACATAAAATTTGTATTAAAAAAGTTAAAATTTGCTTAACAATTGTTAATATTTGCTAATATTTGCTAATATTTGCAAAAAATTGCTAAAAATTGCTAAAAATTGCAAAAAATTGCAAAAAATTGTTAAAAATTGCAAAAAATTGCTAAAAATTGCAAAAAATTATGGTTATATTTGCGTTAAAAATTCTGCCAAACAAGTTAAAAACTGTGTTAAAAAATTACATGTAACTAATTTGCGCATGTTCACAAATATAAGTTTCACGCTTAAAGCGATTAAATAGAAACTGTTACTGTTGCTGTTACAGTTGGTGTTACTGCTACTGCTACTGCTACTGCTATTGATGTTGTTACTGTTTCGTTATTGTACTATTTATGTTTGCGTTATTAAATATTGCTGTTGACTCTGCTGCTATTTTTTTTTTTTTTTTCTTTTCTTTTTCAATGTGTTGACGGTGCATATGTTGCTTCACCGTTTTCTTCTTTTTGCACCAAATTAATGTTTTTATTTTGTTCTGATTTTTCGTATTGCAGCTTCATATTAAAAGGTTATACTCTATTTTGTAGATAATTTGTATATACTATAAATTAGGTATAAATTCTAATTAATTTTTTTGTTTCTATTATATTATGAAAATGTTAAAAGTTTGTTTTTTTCGTAAAAATATGTAATTTTTGTTATTTAATTTTTTTTTATATATATTTTTTTCTTTTTTTCTTTATATAAATACATGACTAAATATATATGTATATATATGTATGTGTACTATAATTATTTCTCCCTGTTGTAGATTCTCTACCTTTAATTTATTATGCCTTGTACTTTCGCTTCAAACTGTATACATCCATTAGTTTCATATATTATTATTAACTGAGCGTAAATTTTCGAAAATGTTTTGACATATTATTTTACAGTTTACATGTACGTTCGCAAAATATACTAAAACTGGTTGAGAAAAATGAATAAGGAGAATAAAGTATATAAACACACTTCAGTAATAAGGATTTTTACTTAGTTGTTAGTGCATATATCAAGGACAGAATAACTTGAAGAAGTATTTCACGAGCTTTAAGGAAGCGATTTTTGAGTACAGTAAACATTTTCCTTTTAGATCAAGGATTTTATTATTTTTTTATATTTTTATATTTTTACTTTCTTACTTTTTTATTTTATTATTTTTTGATTTTATTATTTTATTATTTTTTTATTTTTTTATTTTATTATTTTACTATTTTATTATGTTTTATTTTATTTATTTTTTTTTTTCTGTACAGAAGTCGTTTGATCAGTTACATTGCGGCATTTCTAATTACAAATCCTACTTCGTTTGTTAATCACATATGCTTCCGTTTATGTGTCGCATCGATGAGAATTCTTCCATTCAGTTATATTTTCGTATGAATTTACATGTTTTCTTATTTGTCCACTTGTTCGTGTACGCATGTATTTACGTACATATTTACTTCCCCACGTCCACACACTTTTACTTTTACTCGTTTATTTTTCCGAATTAAAGAATAATTAAAATACTTTTTCCTCTTGTAAGACCCATTGCCTATGTCTAAATGGAAAACTATGTAGTACCCCCAAATTTAAAAATTATTAACTCACATGTTGACGAAAGTAAGGTATACACGAACAAGTATAGTAGTGATAGAATAAACAGTAAAGATGGTAATAATTATGAAAGAGATAAAAATGATAAAAATGGCAAAAATGGTACTATTAAAAAAAAAAATATAAACTATAAATATATGCAGCATTTAAAGTGCACCCCTAACAACTGTTCTGACGGAAGAATTTGCAAAAGTAACAGCAATGGTGTTGCTCTTCATTACTGTGCTTCAAAGGATGAATGGAATATGAAACATTGTATCAGCATGATGAAAAAAAAAAAACAAACAAACAAATGTAAAAACTATGATGATATTATCTTAAATAACAAGATAAATAAGTTAGAGGAGTTCAAATATTCAAGAGAATTGATAAGATTTTATAATAATAATAATAATAATAATAATAATAATAATAATAATAATAATAATAATAATAATAATAGGGTTGACGATTCGAATAACTCCATTAACTCTTTTATACCTAATAAAAAAATATGTGGTATTCAAAAAGAAAAGGAAAAAACTAATTTAATTAGTTTCTATAAATATAACAATAATATAGTAAATGAAAATAGTAAGTCATACATAAACAAAGACACTAATACATTAAATGAAATAACTTGTGGAGAGAAAAGTGTAGTTAAGTGTAATCTTAACTCATTTACTTGGAATAATTTAGTAAGTAAAAATTATTATACGAATGGCATATACGAAAATAATGATGATCTTTCATCCAGTTTTAAAAAATCCACCAATGCATCAAATGTAAGTGCTCAGTTATGTAGTGGACAGTATGACTTGTGTAAACTGTGTGAATTGAGTGGACTGTGTGAACTATGTAGATTACGCGAACAGTATAAATTATACAAGGACGATAAAAATAATATAAACAAAAAAGGTAGTAATATAAGTGCAAATATCAATAATAGGACAGGTGTTACTAGTCATATGGCTACATCGAATTGCACTTGTGCTGGTAATTTGGCAACGAGTAATTACACGGAGGGAGCTCTATTAAACTGTTTCTTAAGGGAAAATTTTGTTGGTAGCACTATGGGAAACAACGATGAGGAGAGTAGACGTCTCAGTAGTGTAGGAAGAAGGGTGAGTAGCAAAGGAAGTGGTTGCAATACAAGTGGCATTGAAGGAAGTAGTGAGGAGGGCGTCTACAGGGGCCGAAGTATGAACAACCCTAAATTCCCTTCGTGCGCAAAAACAAAAAGGATTATGGTAAAAAATAGGAACAATCAACTAGGCAGTTCTCACGCAGAAAAAAAATATAATAACATGTCAAAGTGTTTTATTAAAAGTTTTAGCACAGACTCAAATGATTTAAATGGTAACACACACGTTAAAAGAGGAATGATCATTACAAGGTGGTTCCCTCGTAGAGACAGCAAATGCATTTATAATCATAAAAATGGTAGAAGTTTTATCACTAGCTGTTACGTTACTGACGGTAATAGCAGCAGAACGGATAGTAGCACGATCGATCATCAAAATATCAACAATGATAATAATAATGATAATAATAATGATAATAATGATAATAATAATGATAATAATGATAATAATGATAATAATAATGATAATGATAATAATTATTATTATAGCAATTGTGAGTCTGGTTTTTTTTGCAATTTTATGCATGAACGAAACAGCTCACGATATAATGAAAAACAATTAACTATTTTAAAAAGTATGAGAAATATCAAAAAAGTTAAAACAAAAAAAAAAAAAAAGAATGAACTGGATAAAGAAAATGACAAAACATGGGAGGAGGGCAAGGATGAAATGCAAAGTCTGAAGGGAAGAAGTGCTTTAAATAGTTGCAAAAAGAAAAAACATGTACTTGGCAATAACATTTTTAAAAATCTACCGAATAAAAAAGCACACAGTGAATGTCTGCTAATGAGTGAACGTCGAATTGTAAAAAAAAAAAATAAGAAGAAGAAGAGTAATGGTAGTGGTAACGGTAGTAGTAGTGGTAACGGTAGTAGTAGTTGTAGCGGTAGTGGCAATGGTAATAGCGGTAGTGGCAATAGTAGCGGTAGTGGCAATGGTAATAGCGGTAGTGGCAATGGTAATAGCGGTAGTGGCAATGGTAATAGCGGTAGTGGCAATAGTAGCGGTAGTGGCAATGGTAATAGCGGTAGTGGCAATAGTAGCGGTAGTGGCAATGGTAATAGTAGTAGTGGCAGTAATAATAGTTGTAATTGCTTTAATAATTATGCAAGCAGACGTAGTAAAGGGGAAAAAAGGAAAAACAGGATGGAAATAGAAACGGCACAAAGTTTTCAGGATTTACATATGACGCATGATACGTGTTTTAATAAATGGAAGAATAAAAAGAGAAGGGATAAAAATAAAAAACAGGCTAGTGTTAGTTCTTATAAAAACTACAAAATTTTAAATGATATCAACAGCAAATCGTTGTTTGCTGATAAACCCACCAGGCCACTTCCCATGAACAGTGTCTTCAAGCATGAATTCAAAATCAATGAAAATAACGAAACATGGGTTAGTTCATATCGCAGTCGAAGAGGATGCATCAATTGTAGCGGTTGTAGTGATTGCAGTGGGGATTCTGAAGATAATAGGAGGAACGAAAATAAAAATGACAGGAATAACACCAGTAATAACAATGATGGTAAAACTGCAAAGACACTATATCCTAAATCGAAATCTTGCCTTTTATTTGAATCAAGAGTAAAGAACGCGCAAATATTTACTATCTCAAAAGAAAATATTTTGCACTTTAGCACTCTGATCAAAAATAGGAGCTTTGATGGGACCATAACAAATAGAAGTAAACACAACATGGATGACCGTTTCGTGTATAACCAACACATAAGTAGTAATAGACCTTTTGAATGTAATGATCAGAATGATCGACATGATCGAAATGATGGAAATGATGTAAATGATCGAAATGATCGAAATGATGAAAATGATCGAAATGATCGAAATGATGAAAATGATCGAAATGATCGAAATGATGAAAATGATCGAAATGATCGAAATAGTTTAGTTAATATTTTTTGCAAAAATAAATATGTTAGTAACAAAGAGGTTTATAAGGGCAACAGATGTGTGTGTGCAGGTGATGATGTCTGTTTCAGTAGTAGTCTTGGTTTTGAACGAGGTGAAGGAAGCAACTTGAACGATAGGAGGAGTAATCACAGCGCTGGGAAAGATAGTGAAAATGGTAGTGTAACAGGAAGTGAAAGAGCAAATAATAGTCATAGTGACAACGGTAGTGACAGTAAAGGACTTTCGAAGAGAAGCCACAGAAGTATATTTTCAAATATGAATTCTGGCTTTACAAAGAATAAAATGCAGAGTATGGAAGGTTATATGGTTTTTAAAAACATAAGACTTAAAAAATTAAAAAAAATAAAAAAGAAGAATACGAATGATATAAGGAAAAGAGGAGTAAAGGCAAAAGAGCAAGTAAAAACAATAGCATTTAAAAAGGCGCAAAATTATGGCAATAAAAACAGTAGAAGTACTACCTCCACATATTATGACGATACAAGGAGCCTGAACAATAATAAAACATGCTCTTTGAATGCGTTAAGAATACACCATTCAGTAAAAGAACTTAAAAAAGATAAATCCTTTTTAATTATGAAAAAGTATGTTAAAGAGAAAAAGAATGAGAAAATACAATATATTAAGAGGAATAAACAAATTAATCTTTCCATTTTTTCGTACGAAAAAGAAATATATAATAGGCGTATAGGTCCTAGTGGAAATTTACGCTTTAGGTACTTTATAAAGAAAAAAAAAAGAAAGGAAGAAATGATGAATAAAAAAAAAAAAAAAAAAAAAAAAAAAAAAAAAAGAATTTTAAGAATAAGGAAGAACCGATGCCACCACTAAAGAGCAAGGAAGAATCGCTGTTGCCATATGTTAAATTGTTAAAGCACACTGTGGAAAAGGTGTTAAACGGAAACATGGGATGTAAGCCTGACTCTCTACACAATTATCAATATAGTGTGAGAAAGGGTAGGATAGGTGGGATTGGAAATGGTAGCGGCAGTGATAGTGATAGTGTCAGTGACAGTAGTAATAGCAATGACACTGATAGAGATAATCTGAGCCATAAGTCAGACCCATACAGGATCCAAAAAAGGGTAGCATTATACACTAATGAAAGCATTAAAGAGAAGAAGACCCCCTTAAAAGCAGGTGATAAGAGGAACATTTTAAAGGCTTATTCCACAAGTATTATAGAAAAGAATAACACAGATAATGATTTAAAATTTACCATGTCGAATAAGTTACATCTGTTTAACAGTTTCGAAGTACCTGAACATGTACATGTAGCAAAAACGGGGGGTGGCAATAACATCATATTGAATAAAATGTATGAAGTTAGGCCATACGTTTTAGAAAACGGCAAACAGAGAAGTATTAAGGAAGGAAAGAATTATTACCCCTATACATTTGACGAGGTAATATGCAGAAATATAATGAAAAAATGCAAAAATCAGTTAAAAAAAGAGGGAGAACGGAATCTTGTAAAAGGCTCTAACAATTGTTGTTTTTGTTCTTTAATATCAGCATGTGAATTTTGCATTGCGAGTAGGTGCACAGGAAGAAGTCCCATGGAGGAGAGGGGGAAAAGCCTGGAATTAATAAGGAAAGGGAATGAAAGGGAAGATAACACTGCTGCTTTTGGAGAGGCTTCTATAGAAGCTTCTAACAGTGCTTCTAACGCTGTTTCTAATGATAGAGATTTTCTTAGAGACAGAAGAACTTCCAGTAAACAACATGACCAGAAAAGTAAAACGAGTAACTCATTAAATGGGAATGATGCGTACGGGAACAGAACCATCGATAAGATTGATAATGGATGGTGCTCTCTGTGTGCTGTTGACTCAGTTCCCTACACAAATGAAACGAGCAATACGTTCAATACGCCCAGTACGTGCAATAAGCCCAGTACGTGCAATAAGCCCAGTACGTTCAATACGCCCAGTACGTGCAATACACCCAATAAGTGCAATACACCCAATAAGTGCAATACACCCAATAAGTGCAATACACCCAATAAGTGCAATACACCCAATAAGTGCAATACACCCAATAAGTGCAATACCCCCAATACGCACAGTAATAATAATGTATACTATATAGTCGATTTAATATATTATGGAGATAAGTCACAAGTGTATAAATGCATAAATGTAAATGATAAGAAAACATATGCAATGAAGATCGTTTTAAAAGAAAAAGGAAATTATCAGGATAATGATTCAAAATATGCAAACAATTTTACAAAAAAATATTTATTTTTAAAAAGTAACCCACATAAAAATATTATATCCATATATGATGTATTTACTGCAAAAAATTATAACTGTATAATTATGGATTTTTGTGAAGGATGTACTTTATTCGACTATTTTATGTCTCTTGCACCGGATTCGTTAAATGTATATGAAGTAAAAAAGATAATGAAGAACCTACTCTTAGCTCTAGACTTCTTACATTCAAAGGATATGATACATAGAGATATTAAATTTGAAAACATTATGTTTAGGAAAAAAAGAAAAGCAAATATGAATTATGAAAATTTTGGCACCTCCTACAGACTAGCTGATAGTAATGTTCCGTATATATCTGAAGAGGGCAATAGATCAGTATCATGTGGA
This sequence comes from Plasmodium malariae, assembly GCF_900090045.1. Lineage (NCBI taxonomy): Eukaryota > Apicomplexa > Aconoidasida > Haemosporida > Plasmodiidae > Plasmodium > Plasmodium malariae. The sequence continues at coordinate 428,620 of NC_041778.1, read as the reverse complement.
AGCAGGACGTTAAGAGGTGCTCGACATGTTAGGAGAAGAGCGTTTAGAAGCAAAGACTACTGCTGCAACTACAACTATAACTACCCATTTTTGATGAATTTACAAGGTGAGGGGGGGAGTCGCGCGAAATATACCACTTCTGCGGATAGAATAAACTATGAGTTGTACAATGACAGTGATTCGGAAGAAGCTAACTGTGGAGGAGATGCTAGCGATAGTGATTATTATGATAATGAACACTACTGCAGTGAGAGCTACTATGAAGATGACTATTCAGGAAACGACAGCAACAGTCATATTGGACTAAACGCCCCTTACTTGTGCAACAACGAGATAAATCCACCACCTCATTTTGAAAGAGGAAGGAAAGAAAAGGATTTTAATGAGAAGGATGAAGAAATTGTCAAGAATGAAAGAGAAAGAGGAGCAGGAGGTAGAATAGGAGTTTCTTCTTCTTCTTCTTCTTCTTCTTCTTCTTCTAAGACTTCTCTCGATTCTTTTATTTCCAAAAATTCCTTGATATCCATAAATTCATATGAACCTCGGATCTATACCTCTGAGAATTATAATTTTAGAAAGGGTTTTAAGATTCCAAGGAAAATGCGTAATGGTAGTAGTAGTAGTAGTAATTACGTGCATACGCGCTTTATTCCTAAGGGTTGCAAAACACTTATAAACACCACTAAAAGGGGGAGTAGTAGGAGCATCGGAAATAATAGAGGCAATGCTAGTGACGGTAATTATGAGTCGAAGAGGAACAACCTTCCCTTAAGGAGTCTCCAACTACATGAAGGGAAATACACAAAGCGCAAAGAAGTAAAGAGCAATAGTGTTAAAAAAGACAGAAGGGAAAGAAAGGATAACAATAATTCATACAGTGATTTATGTTTAATTGATATGGACATGATGGAGCATGTTTATAATAATGGTAATTTTAATAGTGATAGTAGAAGTACAACTTCAAAGAATATCTGTGGCACTGCACCTTATATGTCACCAGAGTCATTAGATGGAATTATATCTACTGGTAATGACATATGGGCATGTGGAGTTATTTTATATGCACTAATGGATGGAAGATTTCCATTTGAAATTAATAATAATATGTCTATTCATTTAAAAAAAAAAATATTAACCCACACTAAGCCACATTTTGATCCTTTTATTTGGAAACAACATCCTGAAGTCCTAGATTTATGTTTGCGTCTTTTAGACCCAAACCCATTTACGAGAATACAGAACGCGAGGGAGGCTCTGATTCATTATTGTTTTGCTGATCTAGTATAGTTGGGACTGGGGTGTATGGAAACAGGGATAAAGTAATAGGGATAAAGTAATAGGGATAAAGTAATAGGGATAAAGTAATAGAGATAAAGTAATAGGGATAAAGTAATAGGGACAAAGTATAGGGACAAAGTATAGGGACAAAGTATAGGGACATAATGTTAAGGAGAAAACAGCGAGTAGCTAGAGCAGAGCACAGTCAGTAGGGAGAAGCTAGAAGCAATGAGAGAACATCCAATTAGGGTAACAAATTTTCCTTTGCGCAGTGCACAGTAACGGCGTACAACAGTAAATGCGTCTGCTAAGCGACTTATACATACATATTATGCATATGCATATATGTACTCGTATATTGGTTCATTCACGAAAAGGCGTATCTACGCATTGGCAACAAGGTTTTAAGTTAAATTTTTAAATGAAGGTCAAGCAAGAAAATGCTTCTTCAGTATTATTGTTTTGGAACTCTTATTTTCAGAATCGTACGTACATTCATTTTGCCAAGCTCATTTTGCCAAGCTCATTTTGCCAAGTTCATTTTGCCAAGCTCATTTTGCCACACTAAATTTGTTACGCTCATTTTGCCACACTAAATTTGTTACGCTCATTTTGCCACACTAAATTTGTTACGCTCATTTTGCCACACTAAATTTGTTATGCTCATTTTTCTATGATAAATTTGCTTCGCATTTTTTGCTTTGTTTTTTTCGTGAAAAGTGCCCATTGCTAAGGCTTCTTGGGATGATAATTAAGCTAGTAGCTTTATGCATGCTTTTTTTTTTTTTTTTTTTTGTCCGATTAGTATAAATTTTTTTTTTTTTTCTGTTTTTTCTTTAAGATATACAGCTGATGATACAAACATATGTTTGTGGTGCTCACTATTTTTACACATTTTAGATAGAAATTTGGAGACTCATTAAGCGTTTGATATGATATTTGTACAAATCTCTTTATTTTTAAGAAGAGTCCATGTATAATTGCTTATCCTTGTTATCATTCGTTTTCCTGTCATTCACTATTCTACAATTTTTATGATCATCCCGAAACGTTTAAACTTTTCTTTTGTTAAAAAAATAAATCTCTTCAAAATGAACAACAAAAATGAACCAACATAATTTCACTAATTTTTAAAAAAAAGTGTACATAATTTTTTTTTTTCCTTCTCAAAATATATGGACTGAGTAGGTGTGAAATTTTATGTAGATGAATGTTCGCTGTTCTTTCGGGTAGCAGAAATAGGTGAGCTTCACTTATGAGAAATAAAGTATGTAACTCACGCAATATGTTTTACTCATACATGCTGCATGAGTACAATATTTCAAAATGGGATCTGATGTATTATGCTATGATGTGATGCAGTGCAATTTTTTTTTTTCTTTTTGTATTTATAAATGTTTTTACGAATTCGTAAAAATAAGAGTCAAATTGTATCACATAATGCGAATGAAAGAAAAAGGTGCAAATGTAAATATATGTATATACATACATATGAATATATATGCTCGTATGCACTTAAAAACCAAATGAATAGGCAGTAAAAGTATAATTATTAATATGAGGGCATAAATAGCCGGGAAAAAGACTTAAATACTTATGTATATGTAGGCATATACGTATATGTAAATGCACATATAACGAATAAGCGATCAAGTAAAATAGTTCAAACATAAAATGTTATAAAAACATAAATAAAAAGGTACAGCTATACAAAACGATCAGTATCGCACTAATAAACATTAATTAAAAAGGGCGGTAGCGCAAACATACATATGTGCATTATATGTATGTATATACCATGTTGGTATATTATTGCATAGTATGATATAGTAAGGAATAACATGATATAAGAATATAGAACAATTATGCATAGTTAGGTATATTCACTTAATCATGTACAAAATTCTTAACTGCCTTTTCCTGTGCATGCATGTTTGCCATTTGTACTACTGTGATAAGAATAAAGCATAAAATGTAGGTATCGTTAGAAGGGGTTAATTTTGAGGAAAATTAAAAATGAATAATTACATAAAAGAGGGAAGAGGAAAAATAGACGAGATGTATGGGAGCGCAAAAATAAATGTGAATGAATAGCAATATTGAACTTGTCGAGATAATAAAAACAATGAAAAAAGAACAAAGGATAAAATACTTCCTTTTATTATTATTATTATTTTATTATTATTTTTTTTTTTTTTATTTTTTTTTTTTATTATTTTTTTTATTATTTTTTTTATTATTTTTTTTCTTTTATAAGCATTAAAAATTATAATATTTATAAATAAATAATTAATTAAACATTTACAACAAGTAAATTTCACTGTGGTGTTACACTTGAGAAACGGTCAAATGGATTTAGTCATCATCTACGGTCTTATTATTAAATTAACAAATAGGTTTTAAACTTGTCCAGTTCTTCCTCAAGAAAATTAGCCTAAAAGAAACAAAATTAAAATAATAAAATATGGCACAGTATAATATAGCAAAGCGAAGAAAAGCAAAATAGAGCACAACGATGTTAGAGCAAATACAAACGAGAAACAGGTAAAAAATTAGTATAACTTTTAATGAGGTTTAAATAGATAAGCGGCATATACTTATGCGCACAGTGTGTACATGTGTATTGTATTAAACAATGAACTCATATTTCTTATTTACTGCCGGACAAATCTTTATGTTAGTTATCAGCCTGGAATATTGGTCAAGCACTTCTGAATAAGGGGGAAAATACAAGTACGAGTGGGTGTGTGTGTATACATGGGTGTATTCGTGGGTATATACTTATACGTGTGTATGTATGTATGTACCCGTGCACAAATGTACACACATACACATGTATATATATATATATATATATATATGTGGAAACCTTTCAAATGAAGATTTTCCTTTTGAACATATATAAGGGACAAGTTGAGCGCTTCCAATTTGTTTTGCTAGTAAGCCAAAAATTAAGGAAAAAAGGGAAAAGGGAAAAAAAAGAATGATTATATGTATATCTATATGTAAGTATACGTACATGCAGTTGTATATATATGTACGTACGTATATATAAATGTTACACCCAATTCGCATTTTTTTAAGTGGAAAATAGGGACGTAGAGATTTTGTAATTTCCAGAAATATAGTTAATAATTACTAGTTCCTCGTTTATTATGTCTTTGCTTTTCTCTAAGAGGCTTATATTTTGAGCCTTGAGCATTTCGTTTTGTTGATACAGTTGAAAGTTTGCATCCTATATAGATATACATATATATATATATATATATATATATATGTGCATGCACATATGTGAAAAATAATTTAGTAAATGGTACAGTACTCAAAGGGAGAACATACCAATACTATGTAACACACAAATTTATGCATTTTTATTTTGTTTTATTGTATAATTTAATTTTTTTTTTTTACTAATAAAAAAAATATATATATATTATACCACTGCTTCATGATACTTTTTTGAAATAGAACGTTTTTCTTTTATTAAATTTCTATGATCCTCTATTAGCGTCTCTATGAACATTTCTTGGACTCCTGTAAGACTCCCCAGTTTCTGCGCGGGGTATGGGGGGTGTACATATATATATATATATATATATATATATATATATGTGTATATGTGTGTATGCGTGCAAGTACGTATGTGTAAGATTACACAAATTGGAAGAAACACAAAATGGAAACTTTCTCATTCTAAAATGAAAGAAGTGAACATTTAAATTTTTTTTATATATTTTTTTTTTGTTAACTTCGTATAAATTCGTATCTTCATAAAATAATTCTAATTTATGTCTCAAGGGCTCTTCTCCAGAATTTCTTAAGAATAAAAAAAAGAATAAGCAACAGGGGAAGGAAAATGAAAAAAAAAAAAAAATAATAATAAATAATAAAAAAAAAAATAACAAATAATAAATAATAAATAATAAATAAAAAATAAAAAATAAAAAATAAAAAATAAAAAATAAAAAATAATAAAATAAAAAAAATAATAATAATGATAATTGTAATATTATTGCTACTCCATAATCTACGTGTGCCACAATAATATACCTGTTGTACAAGAATTTATACTGATAGGTTAAGAAATTAATGGGAAATTAATTTACTTAGCCTTTGTTCTTTTTTCGTTTTTATTTTATATACTTACATGAAGAAATATTCGAGGGATTTCATGTGCAACCATTCGTCTTCATAAAATTTATATTTTTTACTCTCTGAGTTGACAAATGCTGCCTACAAAATTGTATATATTCGAATTGGAATAGTGTTTCTTTTAGTTCACTTTTTTATTATACTAATCATTTAGTACATTTTTTTTTTTTTTTTATGAACCGAACATTTGTTGGTTTTTTCTCTGCATGAACTAAGCATTTGTTAGTTTTTTTTTTTTTTTTTTACACTGTCTCATAGTGTACCTGAGCTTCCAACGCCTTTTTGTACTCAATCTCTCTCTTTTTTTTTTTTTCTAAGAATTTTAGTAAGTATTTTTTTTCATTCTCTAAATTCCTTATTTTGTATAATAAGCTTTCAACAAAAAAATCTTTTGTGGATGTGGATATGTCATTTTCTTCTGAGAGGAAAAAAAAATTACTTCATTTGAAACGCGTTGTCTCGCGTGTTTGAAGGTGTACGCAAAGAAAAAAAGAAAAAAAGAAAAAACAAATTTAAGTAGATACATACGCAGGTACATACACACATACGCAGACACATACACACATACGCAGACACATACACACATACGCAGGTACATACACACATACGCAGGCACATACACACATACGCAGACACATACACACATACGCAGACACATACACACATACGCAGGCACATACACACATACGCAGGCACATACACACATACGCAGGTACATACACACATACGCAGGTATATACACACATACGTAGATACATACATACGTACATGCATATATAACACAAATGATATACGCACATATCATAAACGTGCGAATATTCTTATAACAATTTCACTTTTACTCCCTGTATTAATAATTTACAGTTATGAGAGAAGTCAAATATAAAAAAAGAAAAAAAAGCAATATATATAAATGTTCATTACCACGATGATTATCACATCCGGTTTTCACAATGTTCATTAAAGGTAAACATTCATCACTCGAACGATGTGGTTCTCTATTCCTCTCAACCTCCACGGGTAGGTGTGTATCAGGAGATTCATTCAGGAGTATTTCATTTCGATCTCTTGTGAATTTTTCAATTATTCTTTCTTCGCTCAATCGAAATTTATTCAAGTCGCGAATTTTATATGAATCATTCATGCTGTATTACTCTGAGAGTATAAATTATTAAGCAAAAAAAAAAAAAAAAATTAAAATAAAAAAATAAAAAAAATAAGAGAGAGAAAGAGAGACAGAGAGACAGAAAGATATAGACAGACAAACTGAAGAAAAAGAAGAAAATAAAGACGTTTCAGAGGGATTTCATTTACAATGTAACCCTTCTGAGAATAAAAATTCGAATAAAATTTTTAATTTATTAAATGCAAAAATGTTGAGAAGTGTAGAAACTGTCTATTTTTCCTCAAAAGTTGCGTATGTGTAAAATATACATATATTTATATACATAAGTATGTGTATAAATATGTAGGTATATCGCATATATTATATATGTATATACACACGTTTTTAATTATTATTTATGATTTTTTAAAACAGAAAGGTAGGTATAAAGGTACACATTTTTTTTTTTTAAGAAGCTTTTTTTTTTTTTTTGTCTGTTGTAAAAGGTTTAGATTATTTCTGTGTGCAAATGGAACTGAGAAAATATAAATGTTAATATAGATATATTAAATATACGTATATGTGTGGGTATAAGTAAATTTATGTGTGTATATATATATATATATATATATATATTTTTTTTTATGAATACGCAATGTTATTTTTTCTATTTTTTTTTTTTTTTATTATTTGACTAGCTTTTATACCTTTAAAAAATAGTGATAAGCATATAATTTTTTTTCTTTCTTTCTTTTCTTCTGAACTGGCAAGAATTTTTTTTTTTTTTTCCTCATGTGTGCATGGGTGCTTTATATTAATAAAAGCAAAAAGGGAAAATAACGTAAAATGTTAAATTTACAGATTCTCATAAATATAAGTATGAATTTATATTTATATATATACATATACATTTATATGTACATATTTATATTTATCTAATTTGCGTGTTAAAGAACTTGGTGACAAAAAAAGAAAAAAAAAAACAAAAAAAAACCTTAATTCGAGAAAAAGATAAAATATTTATTCGAAAAAACTGCAGAACGAATTGTAATTTTAAGAATATTTTCTTCTCCGTTCATTTTCTAGGGAAGTCATAGTGAAAACGTGTCTCATATATATGTGCTATTATTAAAGAAACAATTAAAATTTATACATTTGAAAGAAAACAAGCAAATTTCAATGACTCGAGTTGTTTTTGCATATGTCTGGCTGGGAGTTGATATATATATATATATATATATATATGTACATATGTGTCCAAATGAAAAGCGATAAAAGAAAAAAGAAAAAAAGCACATGCTAAATTAAATTATATTTGTAAAGGTTATCCTCTTCACTAATGAACTGAGCATTTATTACTAGGAAACAATACCTCTTAGAAGTTTTTTTATCCTGTTTTTATATCTACACTTTGTACATGTATATAAATATATGCTTTTATGGTAATGCATTTCCCCCCCTTGAAACATTTGTCATCAGAGAGGGGAAATCTGCTAGCACATTTGACAATGACTACACCGCTTTATGGAAGAAATTATTTCCATTCTATAACATTAAATATTCCTAGTCTACATGACCGTCCCGTATAAATATGTATATATATACACAACTGTATAATGTACTTTGCTCTACATTAAACATTTACGTGTGCATAATAAATTGTTATTTTTTAAAATGGCAAGATGTTTAAATGTAAACCCTTCCTCTCAAGTGATACCATTTCATTATTATAAATTGTTACAACGTCATATTTCCAAAAATGGTATAATGTAAAAAATTAAGAAAATGCAATATAAAATGAAGTAGGGGATAAAAATATATGGTCACCATTTCTATATATATATTTTTAGGTGGTCTATTTTTTTCTTTTTCATTTATACTTTTACTTTTTCTTTCACTTTTTTTTTTTTTTTTTTTTTATCGAGTTTTTTACTGAACATAGTTAAGTCATATTTAATTTCAGGTTTGTTGAAATATAATATTTTTAGGGTAATAAAAAGAAAGTATCGAATTATGTATAATTTTCTCCTTAGATCTTTTTTTTTTTTTTTTCATTCAAATGGCTAAAATTTCTCAACATTCAATAAAAGTACAATTTTCTTCCTTATTTTTGAAAAAAAAAAAAAAATAATAATTCTCCCTTCTAATTTATATGTATATATTTAAATACATGAATAACATATTTGTGTTACACAATTTTTCTAAAGGGCCATTAATTAGAGGTAAAACTATTAATTTAGTAATGCTGTAAATTACACGTATCTTTGTAGTATATAGTTATATATATATGTATATACAAATACATACATGTTTAATTTTTTTTTTTATACTATATTTTTGTTCGTGTGTTAGTCGCTCCTTTTGTAATCGTGTACGTAAGTGTGTATAACATTGTACAAATGTAGATAATTATGTATATAAAATAAATATAACATAATGGTGTACAAATATATATGTACAAATATATATGTACAAATATATATGTATAAAAATATATGTATAAAAATATATGTATAAAAATATATGTATAAATATTTATATATATAAATATATATGTATAATTTTATATATATATAAATATATATTATATATAAAAATAATAATATGTACTCAATATAATGTACATTTTTCTTATACCACCTTCTATATATTTACCCTATATGAATTATTATATTTTATAAAATTATATAGTACTATTCGCCCTTTTTTTTTTTTTTTTTTTTTTTTTTTTTAAATGCTTTTTATCCATTTTTATCTCTTTTTTTTTGTTTTCTACTTTTCATTTTTATTTTTAATTTTTCCGTACTATCAAATTTATGTACATATTTAACATTTTTAAATTAAGTATAGTTTTACCCAATTCAAATTAATTTTGTTCCGATGCTGTTTTTTGATTTGGGATTTTTTTTTTTTGAACTTCGTTTGCTTTCCGTACGTTCATAAATATATACGTTCATTTATACCTACATAAATTTACAAATTTACAAATATTCATATATACAAATATTCATATAAACATATATACAAATATACATATATATACAAATATACATATATATACAAATATATATATATATATATATATATACAAATATACATATATATACAAATATATATATATTTTTTATATATGTTTATATTTATGCTTGTACATTGTACAAATTAATTTTGACGTTTGTGTTAATTTTTTTTTACTTTTAGAATATATATATCTCATTAATCCATAAAATGTTCGTTAGTTCATCCGTTTATTAGTTGATCTGTTAATCCCCATGTTCATTGATTCTTTTTGCCCTTTTTCCTCATCACTCTTTTTTTTTTTTTCTTATTAACCTATTTTTTTAATTATGTAATTAACAAGTTGTGAATTATATTTTCCATCAAATTAAGCGTACAAAAAAAAAAAGCCATTTTTTTTTTTTTTTTTTTTTTTTTTTACTGCTTTATTTTATATATATTCATATATAGATTGAAATGATGTAGTTCTGCTTTTTTGTTTTATTAAACATACAAAGCAGTGATATTATAAAATTAAATGAAATTTCTTATGATTAAAATGAAATATAAAATAAATTGTATAGAAAGAAATAATGTTATATTATTTTATTTTGAAATAGTTATAAATATCATTGAACCTTTTATTATGAACAATTCAGAATGATGGTGTTTTTAAACAGTACGTATAGTATGTGTAAAGATTTCATTGTGCGTAAATTGAGCATTTCAAGAAAGACGAAAATTTTTATAATTAACAACTTTTTGTTTTTATCGTTTATTTTATTTTATATTTCGTATTATTTTTTCATCAATGGGATCATCAATCCGGCAGTGAAAATCGTTTTCCATGGAAGTAGGCAAAAAAGGAAAGAAATAGGGGAAAAAACATTCCCTGCACATTACCAAATAGTCCATATTTACATAGAAATATGCGCAGAGTGTGTTGAGTGGACAGAGTGCAGAAAAAGCGTTGAAGTTGCACAAATATATACACATACATACATGTATACGTGCATATCGCATATTACATCCGTACACGTATGTACATGCGTGCGTGTGTAAACATGCACGCCCCCCTTGCATCATGTTGTGAATTACTCCTGCTAATATTATTTTAAAAAATGCTTTGTTTCCTTTTTGAAGGTATAATAAGTGACAACACAATGGTGTACGAAAATTCAATTCTGGAATCCATATGGCTACTGTTTACGAATGGGAGTTATTTCAATATGGCATTACTGCTATTTTTTTCAATAATAATACCAATACTAAAGTTTATTATGGTTAGTGATAATTTTTATAGTTTTTTTAAATTATATAATTTAAGTTTAAAACATGAAGAAGAAGAAAAGGAAGAAGATGAAGAGGATATATTTTTTATTAATACAATAAATGAGAATGAACAATATATTTTAAAAAAATTTAGTATTTTAAGTTCAATTTCAAGGTTTCAATTTGTAGATGTTTTAATATCATTATTTATTGTTTCTTCATTAAATTTATATTTGTTAGAAGCAAGAATATTAATTGGAGCTTATCATTTTTTAAATTATTGTGTTTTGTCAACAATATCATCTTTTTTTTTATTAACATTGACATCTGTTAAAATTAGAATTTTTAAAAAAGGAAATATAAAAATTTATTCTCGTCCGTCGGAAAAAATGGGCGATGATAATAGCCCCAATTCGACCATATGTAATACAGAGAATGACAGTAATAAGCTGGCTAGAAATAGGATGCAAAGTGGGATCGATGATATGTTGTGTAGCTACAACGGTGCAGGGGAAGAGGAAAACCAAGTCCAAAGGAAGAAGGAAGAGGGAACTTCCCCTAGTGAGGATGGAAGTAGAGGAAGAAGCAAAGGGAAGGGAAAGAGGGTAAGTAAAGATGCGGAGACCATAGGGAAGAGTAGCATGGGTAATGGTAAAGGGAGCAACGATAAGGAAGAAGCGAGAAAGGGAATTTCAGGTAGTAGTGGACAAAAGAGGAACGATAAGGAAGCTTCATATAAAGGAAACTCAGGCAGTGGAAGGAGGAAGAGAAGTGAGGAGGAGGGAGGAGGCGCAGATGGCAGAAAGGGAAAGACAAACATATTTACACACATTAACGATAAGAATAATCTAGAGCACGAAAAGTATGAGAAGCAGTTATTATGTTATAACAAATTACAAACATTAAGTAATATAAGTCATTTTTATAAAATAATGAAAAATAATGATGCGTATATTTATTTAAAAAAAAAAAAATTTAATTCTTTATTGAAAACGAATTGTCAAAAAAGTCCATTAAATATAATAAAATTAAGTTATGGATTATTTTTATTTTTATATTTATGTTTATGTATATATTTGATAACAGTTGTCGAATGTAGTATGGTAGGAATATACATATATCTAAGCTACTTTAATTTTAACATAGAAGGAATATTAATAGATTTTATAGATATGTTAAATATATTAAAATTAAAAATAAATAGGCAGTATATATATCCATTTTTTATTATGTTTCCATTTATATTTCCATTAATTATTGCCATTTCCTTTTTTTTAAGTGTTTTGTTTATGAATTTATATTATGTTAATTTTTCACTATGGTATAAAAAAGTATGTGCTTTAAATGATGAGTTAGTATTTGATCCGGAAATTGGAGATAATCAAAAAATGACTGTATCAGAAAGATATAATTATTTATATATAAAAAAAGAAATAGAAAAGAATGATAAACTATCCAATACATCAGATGATTTATCTTCTCCAAATAATAGTACCATATCAAGTAGTAAAAGTGAAGATATAAATACTAGTTTTATATATTGTAAAATTTTGAACCTTTATTTTTGTTTATCTGTTTTTTTTTCCTATATATGTTCATTAGTTCTTCATCTCTCTTTAGGGGAAATTATTTCTATCGCATTATTAACATTTTATCAAATAGTGAAGCATACTCATAATTTGAATATACAAATATTATATAGTAGTAATAAGGTAAAATTTTGTAAATTTTTATTATTTGTTATATATGGTTTGATTTGCTTTTCTATAAATATTTATGTAAGGCAGTGGAAATTGTATATAAACAAATTGGATAAAACCAAGAAAAGAATTTTGTTATTTGAAAAAAACAGACATAGTGAAATAGTAGATTTGAATATTCAGAAACAGGAGAATTGGCAAGTCCCAATATATTCCTACTTTTTTGGTTTCATATTTAAAGTGAAGAATTACTACTACAATAGTAGCAGTAATTGTAATAATAATAATAATAATAACAGTAACAATAACAATAATAGTAACAGTGGTAGTGAAAGGAATTCATCCAGAAAGGAACATACAGATACTGTTCAAACAGTACACCAAATGGATGATAACGATTTATACTTTATAGGTTATCAAAACACTCGAATAGACAATGAAGAAATGAATGAGTTAAACTTTATGGAAACTAATAATTCCAAGCGGCATTTGACACATAATACAAGTAGGAACAACGAGGCTAATGAGTGTTTCGTTAATAATAGTGCTTTGTTGTGCAGTCAGAACGAGGGAAGGGAAGGGGATGCTTTGTCCTATGTGGAAAGAGATCAAAAGGTGGAAAGCGGTGCTGGCCCCCCACGGGATTCGAGCCGCACGCATTCTAAGCGGAACCGCGATCGTGATGATGAAGCTAAATTGCAATCCCAGTCAATACCCCCCGAGAAGGAGCAGAAGCAACAGCTACGGACAGAGGACGGAATGTCGACAACAAAAAACGAGCAAAGGAGTTGTTTAAAGAACATCATACCGATTAAATCAATTCTGTTATTCCAATTGGAAAAGAGGAAAAGGAAAAAGAAAGGAAGTGGAGGAGCAGGAGGAGGAGATGTAATGACAAAATTGTTCATATTCATTCACACCATTTTGTTTATTTGTATATTTATAATATCTATAATGACCTTTTTCGAAAAAGAAAAGGTACTTAGATTCGATATGCAGTCAGTGAATAAAACATTGAATACATTTTTCAAATCATCGAATTTTTATGCGTTAATACCAAACAGCATAGGTAAGTGTAGAACGAAGAAATATCTTGCTAAAGAACCATGTTATAATGTAGGACGTATATATCATGAAGAGAAAACATTCTATCATGCAACTCTCTTATTTTTACAAGGAATAAGTTCAATAAATGTCGAAAATTTAAATTTTTTTTATGATAAGGGGAAATATTATTTAAATTTAGAAGGTCATTTTAAGCATATAATTGGTCCATTATTTTTAAAATTATGTATTGGAACAAATTTCTGCCCTATCAGTACTTATGCATTTTTAATAGGAAGTACCCCAACCTTTTCCATAACCATTGGTGCTACATGTAATCACAACAAGATACCTAATTATATAAGTGATATATTTGTGAAGGATTTGAAAATTACAAAAATCGAAGTAATCAAACATTCTGATATAATTGAAAATGTAGATATACCTTTAGACGATGTACAAGAACGTGTACAGGAAAAAGTAAATTCTATGCTTTCAGAAAGGAAGAGATTTATTGTGTGGAAAAGTCATAAGTATAATTTGGAAGGCTTTATTAATTATCTGATATCAAAGAATGCCTTGTCTGGTTTTTCGTGTGTACCTTTGAACAATTAGGGTGGAACACTGGGCTGTTGATAGTGGGGACGAACATGCGTGCGCATGTACATATATAATATATATATACATACATTTACAAAAATGTACATGCGTTATTTACATTTCTAGTGGTGTGTTCCAAACAAATAAGTTGGTGGAAATGGCAGATGGTCGGTTACTTGGTGTTTCGGTATTCCTGTGGGGGCAATTTGTGATTCCACGTGTGTGTGTGTTTGTGTGTGGGGGTATACATGTATGTGCGTATCTACATATGTGCGTATCTACATATGGGCGTATCTACATATGTGCATGTATTTGTGTGCACGTGAATATCTGTCCACTCATGTTGTATGGTTCCAATTTAGGCCTTCCCATTGCTAATTGTTTCGATCCGCCTTCATTGCTTTATAAATCTTCAATTCTTTATAAAATTTTTTATTCATATGTTTAATTTTTTTAATTTGTTATTTTGTTAATTTGTTTAATTTATTAGTTTGTTAATATGCTAATGTGATCATATGCTCATGTGATCATATGCTCATGTGATCATATGTTCATGTGATCATATGTTCATGTGATCATATGTTCATGTGCTATTATGTTCATGTGATAATATGTTCATGTGATATTATGTTCATGTGATATTATGTTCATATGTTAATATAAAAATGTGCTAATATGATAATATGCTAATATGATATTATGCTAATATGATAATATGCTAATATGATAATATGCTAATATAATAATATGCTAATATAATAATATGCTAATTTTTTTTTTTAATACCTTCCTGTTTTTTTCAATGTTATTATTTAATGATTAATATGTTTGTTTGTTTGTTTACTTTTTTTTTTTTTTTTTTTTTTTCTCATTATACTTTTCATTATTTCGCTGATAATCCATTTCGTCCCTTTTTTGCAATTCGTCATTTTTCCACTTCCTCCCCATATAGGCCTTTACCCCTTTAATTTCTTTATGCCTAATTTTTTATATCCCTACATGAATACAACTGTTGGCTGTTTATTTAAAATATTTCCATTTTTGATCCAGTTTCATCTGGTATTTTTGCATGAAAACCAGTGTACACACGAGTAAATGCATACATAAAAGTATGTGTATCGTGTATGTGTAATATACTCATATAAACATATGAATAATAGGACATGTATGTATACCCATATATATACATGTATGAGTAGTAAATACATTATGCACTATAAATGCATAGAATTTTTTTATTCCTTTTATTTGCCTTTTGAATTAACACCTCCTTACCACCTTTTTTTTTTTTTTTTTTTTTTTTTCTTTTTTTTTTTTTTTTTTTTTACCTCGCTCTTAGCTTTAACCATTATAACTCTGTTTTACTGAACTTTTTTGCGTAAATGCACTTACGTGTGTTGTATATATATATATGTATATATATACATATATGTTATGCATGTTGCATGTATGTATATGCATATACATATGGAGTGCACCTTTTTTTTTTATATTCGTTGCATGTGTGATGTTTTTTCCCAGGTTTACTGAAATTTGTAGTAACAATTTTTTTTTTTTTTTTCTTTTAATTTTTAATTTTCTTTTTATTATTTTTTTTATATCCATGTATACCTTGCACCCCAAAAATTAAAAATTAAGATCTTTGTTCTGTTAATTGTTAGATTTAATTTTATTTTGAATGTATACAAACATACAAAAGAGTTTACGAATAGATGTATAAATGGGCATATAAATAGGTACACATTTACTTAAACAAGTAGGAACATAAGTACAGTACGCATACATCTGTAAAAATGTATAAGTATACATATGTAACTATGGATATGCAATAACACATATGTATATATATACTTAAACGTACACTTGTCCGTTCTCACTCGCCAACGGAAGAGGTGAACGTGCTCCTTTCCCCCCTCCCCTCAGAGTTTTCCTTTTTGACAAGTGTGCTATTTTTTTTTTTTTTTTTTTAATGTTTTTCCCAGTTGATAGATTTGAGTTACGTTATAAAAATTTTAAAATGAAGATTTGATATGATCCAATTTTATCGATATAACCAAATTTTTTCCTACATTATCCAATTTGTTCTGTTTTGTTCAGTTTTGTTCTTATTTGTTCTGATATAATAAAATGCACATATTTGCTGTTGATGAAATAAATATGACTCTTTTTATAAAAAATAAAAAAAAATAAAAAATTGACCATGTATATACGAAGTGTAGTTATTAGTGCAAACTTGTGAAACGTGGCATTTGTTTTGAGTGTTTATTTTTAACACATATGTGTGCATATATATATATATATATATATATATATATATATATTTAGGTGTGTGTGTGCATGTATATATATATATATATTTTTTTCGAGGGGATGATTCTCTAAATGTGTATATTTGTTGAGTTTTAAAAAAAATGCATTCTTTTTTTTTCTTATTATTTTTGGTGATAAGTACAAAAGGACTTTTAAGAAACAAAGGTATGACTTAAAAAAGATGAAATGGAAGAAAATGGTAAAAAGGGTTATTACATTATTTGTTGATGTGTGTTAATGTTTGAAGTTGTAAAACTATTGTTGTACTCTTCTTTCAAACGAAATAACGACATTGTAATTATATTCTTAAATCTATCAATGATTTCCTTTCTGGCTATGTAGCTACTAGTTTGTCATCACTCTAACCTTATCAGAAATATTTAATATACCCCTCCTTCAGTAGCAGTATTTACACACACACATATACGCATACCCATACACTTTTTTTTTTTTTTTTTTTTTTGTTAAAGAATACACAGATTCAACAAGTATTTATACTTCCCACTATTCTCAGATAGGTAAGGGAAAAGGAGATGAAAATTTACAAAACTTGACTTTCGTACATGCAGCAAGGGATGGTCATTATTTTGTTAATAATAATGATAACAATAAAAAGAGGAATATAAAAAATCATAATACAATCAAAGATGTACCATCCGATATAAAGGAGAATGTTAGCTTCCTTGAAAATTGTACAATCAATAGTTGTATAAGGGTAGAGAACAAAGACCTGGATACCTCATCGGAAGGGGGGATTGTTCAGAATCTGGTGCAGGGAAAAGATAACAGTGAAAAAGGAAAAGACGAAAAGGGGAGCAGTAATATTAACAACAGTAGCAGTAGTAGTAACAATAGCAGTAGTAGTAACAATAGCAGTAGTAGTAACAATAACAGTAGTAGTAACAATAGCAGTAGTAGTAACAATAGCAGTAGTAGTAACAGTAACAGTAGTAGTAACAGTAACAGTAGTAATGGCGGGAAAAATGAAGAGGGAAAAGCTGACCCCGGTCATGTCGAAAGTAGTAGTAAGGCCTCTGCCCAGATGTTGAAAGAATTAAAAGCAAATGTACTCCAAGGAAACGAAAAAGAAAAAAGAGAAGATAATAAAGAGAAAGAGAAATCAAAGAAAAAGGAAAAGATAAAGGAAGAAAAAAATGGAGGAAGCGGCGGCGGAAGTGGCACCGAAAAAACAAACGAAGCAAACAAGGGTGAACAAAAAGAGGAATATGAAAACAACGATGAGGATAACGTAGACATAGAGGAAGAGGAGAAAGACTCGGATGATGAAAAAGATGATGTAGAGGAAAATTTAGACGGAGAGATTGAGGATGAATACGATGAAGATGATGAAGAGCAGAAGGGAAAGGTCAAAAATAAAAGCAGCGATGAGGATAAAGAGCAAAGCAACGATAAGGGTAAAGAGCAAAGCAACGATAAGGGTAAAGAGCAAAGCAACGATAAGGGTAAAGAGCAAAGCAACGATAAGGGTAAAGAGCAAAGCAACGATAAGGGTAAAGAGCAAAGCAACGATAAGGGTAAAGAGCAAAGCAACGATAAGGGTAAAGAGCAAAGCAACGATAAGGGTAAAGAGCAAAGCAACGATAAGGGTAAAGAGCAAAGCAACGATAAAGGTAAAGAACAAAATAGAGAAAAGGTAGAGGAGGTAAATAAGGGGAGTAGTAATAATAAGGGTGAGGGGAAGAAGAACAACGAAAAAGACCAGGGGAAGAATAAAGAGGATGGAAACAAGAAGGATGTAGAGCAAGTTAATAATAATAAAGATGAAGAAGAGAAATTGAATGAAGGGCAGGTACAAAAGAAAGATAAAGCAAACGATGTCGATAAAGCAAACGGTGTCGATAAAGCAAACGGTGTCGATAAAGAGATGGAAGAGGATGAAGAGAAGGAGGAGGACGAAGAGAAGGAGGAGGACGAAGAGAAGGAGGGGAACGAAGAAAAGGAGGACGAAGAAAAAGAGGAGGAAGGAAAATTAAAAAAAAAGGAAAAAAAAAAAGATAACAACGATGTTAATGAAAGAATGAACGATATTGAAGAAGAAAAGGAAATGGAAGAAATGGAGGAAAAGGAAGAAGGTGAACAAAACGAAAGTACTGAAGAAATGAGCAAAGATAAGAAGCAAAATGATGAAAAGGTAGACGGAAAAGGTACCAATGTATATATAAATGGTGAAAGAGAAAAGGAGGAAGATGCACAAAAGTACAGTCAAATGAATATAGCTTATAAGAAGAAAGGAAAGCTTCAGGAGGAAACACTGCACCCACTTGTACCTGCGAATTATCAGGCAAGTTTTTTTTTTTTTTTTTTTTTAAATTATATCATAATGATATAGCTATATAATGATATAGTGATATAACGATATAGTGATATAACGATATAGTGATATAGCGATATAATGATATAACGTTATAGTGATATAACGATATAGTGATATAACGTTATAGTGATATAACGATATAGTGATATAACGATATAGTGATATAACGATATAGTGATATAACGATATAGTGATATAACGATATAGTGATATAACGATATAGTGATATAACGATATAGTGATACAATAATTAGAAATTAAATACTCATTGACCGAATTGGGAATATTATGAACATGTGCATATAAAAAGTGCATTACAAATTTTGACATTATGAGTATATATAATATTAATTGTGTAAATGACTTTATTTTATTTTTTTATATTTTTTTGAGATCACACATTTTTATTCTTTTCCTTCATTTTTACTTAAACAGAACAATGAGAAAGTCTGGAATCCCTCAAAGGAAAAAAATAAAACATATGATGAATCCCATATGTTTACTATAGACAAAAAGATGCACAAAAGTTTGTCGAGTATTAACGGAATCCTCCGTGGTCTAAACGACAAATTGAATCGACATAAAGATTTGAAAAATGTAGGGAAAAAAGGATATGAAACGATATGCATAAATGGGCTAATGTGCATTAAGTGGTTGTGCGTGCTATGAGAGAATGCGTATTATATGATCCTACATATTATATGAGCGTGCTGACTATGTACTCGTGAACATACACCGTTAAACACATTTTTCCATTACGTTTCAGAAAGAACTGAGGCTAAAATTCGAGGCTATGGGGAGAATAAATGAATACAAAATATACAATGAGGTCATTCAAAAATCTGTTGAAATTCTGACCATCCGATTGATGAAGGTAAGGGGGAAACTACACACGTTTAACTTCACAGAGATGGAATGAAAATAATATGAACGTACATTTATGTATGCCATGCGTGGTGGCACGCTTGTATGTGTATTTATGTGCGTATGTGTGTACGTATGGATTTACGTACATATGTAAGTATGCATGTATGTATATATGTATGTATTAATTGTACTCAGGTATATATGTATGTATTTATGAATGTACCTTTTGTAGATCAACGATGACTTGAAAAAGCTAAAACATTCTTCGGATGTTGCCCTTCAAAAATACATGAACGAAAAGGGTGAGAAACACAGCATATGCATTGCAGAAAAGAGGTTTTGTACCTGGGTGTTACTGTTTGTTTGGTTCTGCTCTGTTCTATTGTGTTTCACTTTGTTCTATTATGTTCCATTCCGTTCTATTTCGATTTACCTTATTTCATCTACTTCTTTCTGTGTTTATAGGTTACGGAATGATGAAATTCTCGAATTTAACAAAATACGATGTAAGAAGCAATGCACTTATATACACACGAATACATGCATATACGTACACATATAAAATGATACATTTATGAGTGCATCCTTCTTACCTTGCTCACTTATACATGTATACGTGTGTACCTTTGCGCGTACGAATGAATGTATACCTACAAAATGCTAAACTTTTTTTCTTTTTCAATTTTAATTTTATCAGAATTCAGAAGAGGAGAAGATTCTCAAAAGAGACGCAACAGGTAGTAAGAAATAAAGAAGAGAAGAAAAATAAAGAAGAGAAGAAGAAAAATAAAGAAGTGAAGAAGAAAAATAAAGAAGAGAAGAAGAAAAATAAAGAAGAGAAGAAGAAAAAATGCACCTTTCCTATTTATCGATGTGCACATTTTTTTTTTTTTTTTTTTTTTTTTTTAATTCCGCTTAGGAGCTGAAGGGAAAAAAGGGGGTCGTTTGCATTGTCCTGTTGGTGAGTAGACATATATACATGCAAACACATATATGTATTTTTGCATACGTACACGCATACCTGCACACATACGTACTTCCGTACAAGTACGTATGTGTGCACTCATATAGTCTGATATATGCCATTTTGTTTTTGAAAATTTTTCCTTTTAGACTGCAATAGGGAAACGTGCTATAACAAGCCCTCTCATCCAACTCAGTGCTACGTAAGAGATTAAAATGATAACGGCGTTATATATAGGCGCAAAAAGGAAGAAAGTATATAAGTGTATTGGTATATATGTATGTATGAGTGTGTGTATGTGGGTATATGTGCATATATATGTATGTATGTGTGTATGTTGGTATATGTGCATATATATGTATGTATAAGTGTGTGCATGGGTATATATGTATATATGCATATACATATGTGCACTCTTTTCTTTGTTAAATATCACAGAAATTAGAGCAGAGAGGAAACGAAATTAAGAAAATGTGCGAACCTTTTGTGGATGTCCACAATGCCACATGCAGAACGGTTAGACCGCTTCAACGTATCTATCATTTTTTGTTGTCATGTTTAATATATAACGATGAGTTAAAATTTGCTGTTTTTTTTTTTTTTTTTTTTTTTTTTAAAATAGGATTTTCATCACTGTGCTATAGCAGAACCAGAACGAAATAAAAAATACTCCATCTTTGTATCGGTATGTCTTACTAATATTACGGAATACCAACAATTATGAAAAAAAAAAAAAAAAAAAAAAAAATCAATTTTTAAATTATCCTTCTAAGATGAGCACTAGTGAATGGCATACATATATATTTATATTTGTACATCCATATAAACATGTGTACACTTCTCTGTGTGGGTATATACTTACGACTGACAATTATAAATTCTTTTGTAGAATGAGCACGAAGGAACCCCTCAGTTCATCACAATAAGAGTATGCAATAACGTTTCCTTTTTTTGACTACATATGAGCTTCTCGGCATATTGCAGCTACGTGCATACATACATACATATATAAACATGTGTGTATACATATATATATATATATATATATATACATATGCATGTGAATAATGTACATGCACGTACGCAGTTTTACATATGACACGTTCTCACCTTTTTCTCTCAGGGATACAATTTGCATGAGTGTCTACAGCTGCTTGTTGTTAACCAGGGCTCATCATGCTCGTAATTAAACCGAAATAGTTTTTATATGTTTCTCATTCCAATTGATACGATAGTTGATTTTTCACGTTTGCAAATAATTACAACATATCTTCTTATATATATATATATATATATATATATATATATATATATATATACATATATACATATATTTCATTTTTTTCTAATTTTTTCTATTTTTTGTTAATTATAGTCCAATGAGCATTGAAAAAAACATAACGGAGTCGAGTGAAATACTGGCGGAGCCTGTTCTAACAAAGCTTTTGCACAATGAAATTCTGCTGGAGAATATTAAGGTCAAAAGGACATAAAAATGGAGGAAGCAAAAGGAAGAGAAGTCAAAAGAACGATTCTACACTATGCACTGCGCACACCACACTACTAACTACTAACTACACTGCACGCAATGCTAATTACACACAGTATACTTTTCCCCTTCTACAGATAAGCAAAGCAGGAGAGTACAACATCTGCTTAGCGCAGTTCTACCAGGAACCGGAAGAGGAGGATCTTCTATCGAAGAACAAGTCCAACAAGAATAAAAAAAGGAAAAAAAATGATATGAAAATTTTAGGTATAGACACTATCGGCGCTTTGTACGTTTTACCAGTGCCCTCCAAAAAAGGACACTCTTGAAGGAGCTAAAGGAATAAGTGAATGTGTAGAGAAGTGTATATACTTATATGTGTGTGGGTGGTGGGGGTATGTACGTACATATATACGTATATACGCGTGTATATATATGCACATATATGCATTTATGCATGTATGTAATATGCAGTGTGTTTGTACATGTATACGTGCTTCCCTTTGCTCATGCGTCGAAAATGCATAAGTAAAAAATAGATGGTTGAAGTTTCTTAGGAGATATGATCTTATTTTAGAAAGAGTTAAAAGTATTCTTTTATATCCCGTTTAAGAGTTATACCATTTCGTCTTTCCTGTATCACCATAAGGTATTATTCTGGATATTTTCCTTGTTCTTATAATGTTCCACAATTTTACCTTTTCACATCATTTTCCTACCTTTTTGTTTCCTTTATTTTTACCTCATTATTTTTATTTCCTTTTTTTTGCTTCTGTTTTTTTTTACTTCATTTTTTCGGTTTTATTCTTTTGGCTTTACTCGCCTCTTGTTTTTGTTAAATGCTTGATTATGTTTTAACTTTATTAAAAATTATATTCGATCTCCTTTTTATAAAAAAAAAAAAAAAGAAAAATCCTTTTTTCAAAATTGGGAAATGTCAACATGTCAATATACCAAAATACCAAAATACCAAAATACTAAAATACCAAAATACCAAAATACCAAAATACTAAAATACCAAAATACCAAAATACTAAAATACCAAAATACCAAAATACCAAAATACTAAAATACCCGTTTTATAAAATGCCAAAATATCGGTTTTTCAAAATTTCAAAATTTAAGTTAGAATATAAACATAAAACATAACAAAGAGAAATTGGGCCTAGGCTAATATTCATAAATAATTAAAGTGCATTCACGGGGGGGGGGCTATACAAGGCCTCGTTAAAAAAGGAATGTAAACATAGTAAAAGAAAAAGGGTATGGGGGCATCGTATACACACCCATCTGCATATTCAAAACAAGTGCACATAAACGTATGTGCGCTACTAATGTAACAGTCAAATTGTATATACATATAATATATGCGTATATGTAATATATATATATATATATATATATATATATATATATACAATTGTTAATGCACACATGACACATGAAAGGATATGGGCTCAAAGTGAATGGCTGAATATATATGTGCACATATACACAATGCTTTAAGCAATTTTCCATAAAAGTATGCAGTTGACAAAAAAAAAAAAAAAAAAATAAAAAAAAAAAAAATAAATAAGAAATTAAAAAGTTAAAAAGTTAAATAAATTAAAAATTAAATAAGAAATTGAAAATAAAATTAAAAAAAATATATATAAATAATCAAATAAGTAGTTAGGTAATCAAATAAGTCGGAAGATGGCAGATAAGTGTGTAACTTGTTTAACGATAAAATTGTAAAACCAAATATAAGGATAGAATTAATAATAATACAATCAATGAAAAAATTTTGCAAAAGGACAAGGATGAATAGGAGATACGTGGGAAGGAACATGTGCGATGGTTCAGCACGTCGGACCACTATCATTTCCTTCTTCCTTTTTTTGTTCTACATATCTGATTTTACAAAAGAGATGACGTTCTACGCAACTACATTTTTTCGCTGATGTGCATAGGAATGTGGGGCGGGCATGTGCGTGTACATGTGCATCTGTGTATGTTACTGTAAATCTCTATTATCAATGAGATGGACTATTTGTTCAAGTTAGCTATAATGCGTTACAATCTTGTTAGAGGCCTAGGGAGGAAAAATATATAATAAATAAATGGACAGAAAAATGTAATAATAGATAAAAAGGCTGGAAAGCAATCCGAAAAACAAAGTGAAAAACAAAGTGAAAAACAAAGTGAAAAACAAAGTGAAAAACAAAGTGAAAAACAAAGTGAAAAACAAAATGAAAATCAAAATGAAAATCAAAATGAAATTCAAAATGAATATCAAAATAAAATTCAAAATGAAAAACAAAATGAAAATCAAAATGAAATTCAAAATGAATATCAAAATGAAATTCAAAATGAAAAACAAAATGAAAATCAAAATGAAATTCAAAATGAATATCAAAATGAAATTCAAAATGAAAAACAAAATGAAAATCAAAATGAAATTCAAAATGAATATCAAAATAAAATTCAAAATGAAAAACAAAATGAAAATCAAAATGAAATTCAAAATGAATATCAAAATGAAATTCAAAATGAAAAACAAAATGAAAATCAAAATGAAATTCAAAATGAATATCAAAATGAAATTCAAAATGAAAAACAAAATGAAAATCAAAATGAAATTCAAAATGAATATCAAAATAAAATTCAAAATGAAAAACAAAATGATAGATACGTTGGTATATAATTTAAAAGCTAACCTGCTCCGTATGTCCGTTCTTCTTCGGGTGGCACAAGACCCAGAGGACCGGCATCATATCACCCTCTCCTATATGATTCACTTCTTCCCCTTGAGCTTCATCTTGTAGAAATCTTTAACTTTTTGAATGAAGAAATTATAATCTTTGAAAACGAAAAATCTTCGTAACTTAAAAGTTGGTGTCAAATAATTGCTGGTATCCCAAGGTTTAACAGTTAGATAAACATCATTTATAATATTATATCTATTAAGATTGGTCTTTTTATATACATCCAACATTTTTTGTTTTACATAATCTATATAGACATTTGTGTTAATCTTATTATCATCAATGGTTTCTAAAAATTGTTTTTCTGTAATACCTAACTCTTTGAAAATATTATCTTCAGATAAACTTTTTGCTAATAGTTCTTTATCAATTGATATGATAGCTAAAGGACCATCTAAGGAATCATCTCCATATACTACACAATAATTAATGAACGTAATATCAGAGTACAAATTATTTAACATATCTGTTTCTATATATTCTCCTTGTGATAATTTTACTAATCCTTTACATCTATCTAAAAATGTAATACTTCCATTATCATTTATTTGAACTACATCCCCTGTTTTGTAAAAACTGTCTTCTGTGAATGCATCTTTTGTCAGTTCCCTTTTTAAGAAATAACCACTAAATAATTGTTTACTTTTTATTAGTAACTCTCCTTTCGGTTTACTATCTGATGCACTGTATGTTTCCCATGTAGACACTTTATATTGTGTATGTGAAGACACAGGTCCTCCTATAGAATTAAAATTTTTATCTTTTTTATTTTGTACAAATAATGGTCCAGTAGTTTCTGTTAATCCATATCCTTGATAAAATTTTATATCTAATAGAGTACTTAACTCCTTTTCTATTTTTGGTGATATCTTACCACCACCATTAAACATACAAGCTAAATCTGGATTAATTTTATTTCTAATTTTTTTAGATACTTTTGTAACTGATTCTATGAGTTTACCTAAATTACCATTATTGTCTAATTGACGGAGTGCTAATATTTTTTCTACAATAAAACGTTTTAATGGTGGTAAATTTGATATCTCTGTTTGTATCGTAGTATATAATCGATTGAACACCTTTGGTACTCCTACTACTATATTTGCTCCACATACACTTAAATCTTTTCCAAAATAATTTAAGTCTCTACTCCACACCCTTATTTCCATTCCACGAAATAAACCAATATATACTACGGTCCTTTCATATATATGTGATAATGGTAAATAAGAAAAATGTATATTAGGATTAAATGCATGAAATAAGCTTACACTACTTGCTGGTACTACTGTATAAAATAAATTCTTATTACTTAACATAACTCCTTTTGGTTTTCCAGATGTACCTGATGTATACACTATTGTGCTAATGAACTCTGGTTCTTCATGTTGTATCGTATAGTCCTTCACATTTTGTTTTGTCATCGACTCAAAATCGCATATATCCACTCCCATTTCCTTTCCATTCTTTTTAACTTTTTCGAACAGCTCAGCTTTTTCCCTTTCAATTTTGTTCCTATCCGGTTTATTCGCTTTACCCCCATTGTCCGCTTTCTCCACCTTGCTCGTTTTACTTGCTTCATTCTTACTGCCATTTTTAACTGCGCTACTTACTGTACTACTTGCACCACCTTTTGAGAGCTCAACTCTGCTGACCCTTTTTTCTATCTTACTGGAATCAGGAATGCTATCTAACACTATAAGTTTTTTCACATGGGGCAATTCAGCTTTATGTTCTAGTAAGCTCTCAACCAAATTTAGGTCTATACATAACCACGAAAGCTTTGATTCATTTAGAATTTCCACTACTTCGTTAATACTAAATTTGGAGTGCATCACTAAACTTGTAACACCACTGAGCATGCAAGCTAAATCAGCTGTTATCCAGTTGGCTGAATTAGCTCCATATATACCTAACAACCTGAAGTTACCATTATTATGATCCTCATCATAATGTTTCATAGGTACTCCTCCTTCTAATTTATTCAATGAATAACTAAAATTTTGCACTCTATTAAAAAGTGTGTCATAGGAAAGGGAAAATTTAGGTTCACCAAACTCAAACTCGGTTACTGCTATTTTATTTTCATTAGTTTTACTATTTTTCTTTAATAAATTGAAAAGGTGTGTATAATTACAATTCACTGAAGGATCCCCTTGATCTCTTCCTCTATACAAATCCGATTCATGCACTTTTGTTGATTTTGAGCAAACCTCACCATATGACAAACCCTTAAAATTTTGTGCGTAACATAGTACTACTAGTACTAGATATACTACTAAGATCAACAAACTGTATGTAAGCATTTTCCTCGGCAAATATAAATAGGAGGTACGGTACTCTTCTTGTATATTTTTTTTGTTCTGGAGGGCACGAAAGGTAAGAAAAAAAAAAAAAAAAAAAAAAGAGATGAACCAAACGAGATGAACCAAACGAGATGAACCAAACGAGATGAACCAAACGAGATGAACCAAACGAGATGAACCAAAAGAGATGAACCAAAAGAGATGAACCAAAAGAGATGAACCAAACGAGATGAACCAAACGAGATGAAACAAACAAGATAAAACAAACGATATGAAACAAACAAGATGAAACAAAAATGGAGAAATAAGAGGAACAAAAGTAACGAGAGCAAAAGTAAACGCAAAAGTAATAAAAAGCAAAAATTGGAAAAAAAAACGAAAACCCCGAAAAAAAACAAAAAAAAAGAGAAACAAAAATAGGAAAAAAGAATTGAAAATTATATAAAAAAAAAAAAAATATATATTATTAATAATAAAAATGATAATAAAAAATGAAAAAGGTACAAAGAAAAAAAAAAGGTAAAAAGTGCAAAAAAAAAAAAAAAAACAATAAAAAGGAGGCTTCTTAATTTCTAGCGCACAATTTATCACAATCATCTTATGGGTTGTTTGGCTATGCTGCAAATATACACGTGCACATTTATGAGAGTATTACATATTATAATATATATATACATAATGTTTGCGGTACAATATGATGTACACATATATATATTAGGTAAAACAGTTTGTATCTGCTATTTTACAAATGTGAGTTTATTCACGTACATTTTACTTTTTCCATATAAAATTTTACCAATAAATTGAGAGTTCAAATTAAAGCCAAAAAGGGGCACACTTTTTGTTGTATTTTTTTTTTTTTTTTTTACTCTTCATGCAACATTCACCTTCAATTGTTCTTCGCCTTGTTTTATCATATTTTCTTTTGCTTTGTTTTATCATATTTTCTTTTGCTTTGTTTTATCATATTTTCTTTTGCTTTGTTTTATCATATTTTCTTTTGCTTTGTTTTATCATATTTTTTTTTTTGCACTGTTTTATCATATTTTTTTTTGCTTTGTTTTTACTTATCTTGTTTTGTTTGGTTTTATTTTATTTTTATAATTTAAGTGCTGAAGGTAAGTTACGATTTTGAGGCGCCGTTACAAGGAAAGCATATATATATATATATATACAATATATCATATTTATACTATTCAATAAAATGTACAACTCTTTGGTTGGAGAACATGCCCCTTTATATCATTTTCCTTGTTTTTTATGTCCATTTATTATTGCGCACGTACAAAGTTATGTGTTAAATATTAAAAAGCAAAACATCTAATAGTCAGTACGATGATTATCATGACAATTTTGTTCTAAAATACGTTGGAGGTTATAATTTTAAAATGTAGATTTTTTTTTTTTTTTTTGTTTATATGATCATTTGCTGTATTGCTGTATTGCTGTATTGCTGTATTGCTGTATTGCTGTATTGCTGTATTGCTGTATTGCTGTATTGCTGTATTGCTGTATTGCTGTATTGCTGTATTGCTGTATTGCTGTATTGCTGTATTGCTGTATTGCTGTATTGCTGTATTGCTGTATTGCTGTATTGCTGTATTGCTGTATTGCTGTATTGCTGTATTGCTGTATTGCTGTATTGCTGTATTGCTGTATTGCTGTATTGCTGTATTGCTGTATTGCTGTATTGCTGTATTGCTGTATTGCTGTATTGCTGTATTGCTGTTTTGCTGTATTGCTGTATTGCTGTTTTGCTGTTTTGCTGTTTTGCTGTTTTATTTTGTTTTTCTTTCGTTCCTTTTCTTATTCTAACATTTCGGTTATATCTTAATTTTTAATTTCGGGTAAACTCATATGAGGTTCTCCTAGACCAAAATAATTTTTAATAAAAAAGGAGGGAAAAAAAAGAGAAAAAAGAAAAAAAGCAGTTGTATGTGATACGTATAAATGTGTAAATGCGAATGTACAGTATGTAAAGGAATATTAAGTATATATAAAATTATATATATGTAAATGTATATGTGTACTTTTTCGCTTCTTATGCCATGGGGGCACATAGCGTTCCTTCCTTCTCACATACGTTGTTATTACCCATGGAACTCTCTTCAAATAATTCGATAAAAAGTGCATAAAAATTAATATAAAAAAGAAAAACTGAGTTATTCCATAGTATAAACCTTGCAACATTAGCTAGTGATCTTAAACTGGGCTCTCTAAATGACAGAATAAAAAATAAGATAAAATAAATAAATAAATATATAAAATAAATAATTGAATGAATAAACAAACAAACGAACAAAAGAACAAACGAACAAAAGAACAAACGAACAAACGAGCAAAAGAACAAATAAACAAACGAACAAATAAATAAACAAACAAATAAGCAAACAAATAAACAAACAAATAAGCAAACAAATAAACAAACAAATAAGCAAACAAATAAGCAAACAAAAAAACGAACAAATAAACAGATGGATGAAATATCGACATGAAGCAGTTGAGACAAAATGAATTATCTTATTTACTTCCTGTTCTTTTTTTTAACCTACTTCCGTAAAAGAAAAGAAGTTCATTTTTCATAAACCCATGTATATATATAAAAAAATATTAAACAGGACTTGGAACATACTTGTGCCCCAGCACTTCGTACTCTTTTCGTATGAAGCAGGAGTATGAAAAAGAAAAAAAAAAATCATAACATGATGTAACATAATATAACTTGATATAACATAATATAACGCGATATAACATAATATATTTTTTGTAGGGGCATGTAATACATTTGTATTTATAATACACATACTGTTTTTGTGACTGCTCAACATAGACACACAACAGCTTAGGGAAAAGAACCTTAAGATGAAATAATAAAATTAATTTGCACGTAAAAAAAAAATATGAACAGACAAGGTTAATTTGTAGGAAATAGAAAAAAAAAAAAAAAAGAAATACATATACATACATACATATACATACATACATATATATATATATAATTTAAAGGCAGTACTTAAAAACAGACAAATGTACTTTAATTGGTGTATTAATATAATTATAAAAAAAGCCCAATAAAAAGTGTAATGATATTAATACCTGTGCGAAACACAAAGTAGTGTTAAAAGGGAACAAATATACGTACGTGCACATATATATATATATATATATATGTACATATGTATGTGGTTCTACATAAGCGTTATAACTGGATGGGTAGGCACGAGATCGCATAGCAGTTCGAATCAATTAACGAAACTGAATTGGTATATTTTTTCACTGCACAATATATACACGTGTTCATTATATGCAATTTGAAAAGCATTACTACATTATTTTTTGTTTTGTACAACTAGCGGTTTAGTAAAAGTACTCTTCGACATTGTCACTACGAAGGTATGTAGTACCGAGTGATGATCAAAATGGGAAAAATTAAAAATTAAAGCCCATATGGTGGATCTACATACATATGTGCGCATGTACATATATATATATATATAAGTATATGTGCTCAGAAAAAGGAAATTTTGGCTATACATACATTTTCGAGTACCTTCCCCCAAATTTTTTCACAGTTATCAGCATATACCGAAATGTCAAAAGGGCAAACAAGCGAGTATACAAACAAACGAATATGCAAACAAACGAATATACAAACAAACGAATATACAAACAAACGAATATTCAAACAAACGAATATTCAAACAAACAAGAAAACAAAGGAACGAATAAATAACTCAGAGAGAGAAAATTTTATCATCAATTGTGACCACACAGTTGTCTTTTTTTTTTTTTTTTTTGTTTAAAGAATGCAACTTTGTAAAAAGTTCGAGAAGTAGTTATTCGCATACAATTACACAGATACACACAGAAAAAAAAAAAAATATTAAATGATGAATACAAAAAAAAAAAAAAAAAAAAAAAGGGAAAAAAAAAAAAAAAATACAAGATATAATACATTCGTAAATAAATATAATATTTTTTATAAAACGAATCCATATTTATAAACTATCACAAATAATAGCAAAACTATAGCACAAAATAAATGTGGAACTTAATGTTATTATAAAGCAACGAGTAAAACTACTGCACACACGTATATGTATATACATAAAAGTATACATATACGTACTACATAATAATATGTATCATAATAACATCAAAATATTCATATGTGTGAAATAAACTAGCCACAAATGTAACTTAAATGTAACTTAAAAAAGAAAAAAAAAAAAAAAAAAAGACTACCATTTTTTACTTTAAAAAAAATACAAATAGTGGAAAGGCGATAAAAATTTAAAACACAGCACTGTGGAAAAAGGATATCAAGTTAAAGAATTACAGAGATGGAAAATGAGATAAAATAAAAATATAAAAAAAAAAGGAAACGATTTATAACACTAAATTAGTATTTAATAAGAAAGGGTACAATATTAATTATTTAATCAACAACAGAATCTTTCTTATTGTTATCAATGGAAATTTGTAATAATCCTCTGACATCTGCAATGGTTATAAAAAATAGTAATTAATAATAAAAAACAAAATAAAGTATTGAAAATTTATTGATATTTTTTTTTGTTATTACACATGTACGAGAATATATATTTATACACACTCACACACATATGTACTTCTATATTATGCACGTGCGTTAGTATTACCTTGCCTACAAATGGGGCATTTTGTATTTTGCATCCTTACAACGTTTGCGCACTTTGACGGGAAGAAAAACAGGTGTTTAAAAATATGCACAGGGGGGGTATGTGTGTGTGTGTGTGTGTGTGTGTGCGTGTGCATATGTACATATGTACATGCCTACATACGTATATATGTACATATGTACACGTTTACTTATAAATATATGCATACAAATCAATAATTATAAAACAACTGAATGAAAAAAATTGATAAAAAAGAATAACACTAGTACGAAAAAGATAAATAAAAACAATATTTAAAAAAATATGGGAACATTTTATTAAAATTTCGACTTAAATTACCACGTTACAAAGACACATGTGCCTGCAAGGCAAAATGGCTGTATCTCGTTCCTCCGTTAGGCATATTACACATTCCCTTTGAAAAGGAACAGAAATATATTTATATATTTATATATATTTATATGGTTTGTGTACGTCATCTGTGCATAAACAAGCGCTATAGTACGTTAGAGCAGTAGCACTATTATTTTCTTTTTAATTATACATAAAAACACTCGCACATATATGTATATATACAAACGAAAACAAATATACATAGAGAACATATATATAAGTATATGCACATGTGCAGACCCAAATTTGAACTCACCTCCCTGAGAGAAAGCCGCTGACCGGGTTAGACTGTGCCTCACTTGATTTTTCGATGCCAAAAATTTCCTGCACCTCAAAATATCTTATACCGAATTGTATTTTTTGTCTATAAAGGACAATTTTATATTTCTCCCCATAACCAGTATTATTATTTTTAACATCAATTTCTTGTAAATATGCATAATTATATTGTGCCTGAGGCACAGGTGCCCCAATAGCTTTGAGCACTATTAAAATAGGAATAATATATTCATAACTTGGTTTCCACTTCAAGTCGTTTATATCAAACAAATTTAAATTTATTCCTTCTTCAGGTCTACTCAAATATATTTGGTTTATTTGTTTGGGGTATATTGTCGTGACTGTTTTGTATTTTGTGGGGCAGTAGCTGGAAAAAAAAAAAAAAAAAAATTATATGATTGAATAAATGACTACACAAATGACTACACAAATGACTGCACAAATGACTGCACAAATGACTGCACAAATGACTGCACAAATGACTGCACAAATGACTGCACAAATGACTGCACAAACGAATGTGTAAACCAATGTGTAAACCAATGAATAAATGTACCAGTCGACTACAATATACAAGAGGGACGTACAAAAATAGTAGACATAAAAATATAATACAAATAATTATATTCTTTATTTCATTTTTTTTTTTTTTTTTTTTTTTGAGATGCCCCTACCGCGTTTCCTGTGTCTTTGTGAATTCCTCATTACAACAAAAATAAATAGATATGTCAACATCATATAAGGAATCAAAAACAAAATTTATTAAATATACATTATTTCCGTTGTTAATAATTCTCAGTGTCTTTTTACGTAAATTTACGGAATTTCTAACAACTGATGTTCTTTGAATGTTTATATTTGGTCCTTGTGATATTATGTTACACAAACGATCATTATCTGTTCTCTTTGGGGAAAATAAAAATGGAGCATACGTATTGGATGTGACTCTCTTTACCATTGAAGAAAACATTTTTCGTTACAATGTGCATGCATACATATATATGCACATACATATGTTTGTATATACGTACGTGTCTACATATATATGCAGATACATATATTTGTTTGTACGTACGTATCTATATATTTATGCTCTGTTTTTCGATATTAAAATTTGTGTACTTACATTAATTATAGGAGGGTTAAAGGAAATAGTTCTGGGCTGAAAAAAAAAAAAAAAAAAATTAGCTAATAATTACACAGAGAAATATGAATGTGTACATGTTTATATGCACATAGGTATATACGCTAAAATACACACATACACAATGGGATAATTTCCAAATTTCCCACTTTGTAACTTTTGGAAGTATGGAACATATGAAAAATATTTGCACAATCGGTAGATCAAATAATTTGAAGTCAGTTTCTTTCAAGCTCATCAGATTGTTAACATGGTGTAAAGTATTATATAGTATGATTTAGTACAACATATCATTAAACAGTATAATATAACTGAGTATAAACAAGTACAACAATGTACAGTAATGCGCAATAACATAGGTACATGAAAACATTATTAACGCTAAAATATGCTTCGTTTCCATCTTTTTAAAAACTAACATGCTCATTGTGAAAGTTATCATCTATATTATTTGATAAGGAGGAGCCAATTATTCCCATTATACATAATAGTAAACTAATGAAGCATTAATTTATTATGCCATTTATGTATATATATATATATATATATATACATATATGTATTTGGTTGGTTCTTCTTATTCAAACATAGCAAGCTTAGAAGTGCGACCCTTTACATATATGCATATACATATATGTATATACCTACATGCACACATGCATACACATATATATGTACGTCATGTGTATACTAGATTTCTTCACTTTATTTTGCTATTTACATTATTTACACTATTTTCGCTTATTTCACAATTTTCATTTATTTCACAATTTTCATTTATTTCACAATTTTCACCTCTTTTACTTTTACAATTTTCTCTTATTTCACTCTTCTTTATTCATTTGTTATATACACATTTTGAACATGCTTTCAGCGGAATGGATATAAATGAAACGAACTATTGAAGTGAAAAAACAAAAAATTTGTATTTTTTTTAATCGTATTTAAAGAAACAAAATAGAAAAAAAAAAGAGTGCGGCTTAAATGTATACATGTATAAATATACACGTATATACATATATACACATACACATATAAGCATATACACATATATACATATACACATATATACATGTACACATATATACATATACACATATATACATATACACCTATATACATATACACATGTATAAATATATATAATTATTTACATAAATACATAACATAATAAATTTTTGCGTAGAAGGCGCAAAATTAAAATCTTTGTATACGTGAAATTAAAGAAGGGAAAATTATATAAAAAATATTAATAAGCGAAACGAAGAAAAAAAAATGAGAGCAAATATTCTATTTAAAGCGTTTTCTTTTTTTTTCTTTTTTTTTCTTTTTTTTTCTTTTTTCTTCTTTTTTTCTTTTTTTTTTCTTTTTTCTTTTTTTTTTCTTTTTTCTTCTTTTTTTCTTCTTTTTTTTTCTTTTTTTCTTTTTTCTTTTTTTTTCTTCTTTTTTTTTCTTTTTCTTTTATCTTTTTTTTTTTTTTTTTTTTTTCTCTTACAATAATGTACACTTTATTTATTGATAGTATTAATAGAATATTCTGTAATCTTTTATGCGCAATTATAAAAAGGAACACTTCAAAAATTTTTTTACATGTATATATTTTTAAAAGAAGAAAAAAAAAGATTGACGTTTAAAAGTTGAAGTTTTCGATTTTTCAACCAAGGAAAAAAAAAAAAAAAAAACTGTAAACATACGTAAATATATATATATATATAAATGTATACGATAAACCACATGGGCAGAAATAAAATGCAAAATTAATATTTCTAAAGAATTGTAAAATAAATTTTTTTTTCAGATATATCACAATTTACTTGCGTTTTAAAATGGATATTATATATCTCCTTGTATATTCATTATATAGAAATAAATTTCAAACGTTTTAGAAAAATTTTGTTACATAAGTAGGAATGCCTTAAATATAACGCATATCACAATATATTAAGTATGTAAAAATGAGCGTACACTTTTAAGGTGAATGATAGTTATTTAACGAGTGAGGGGTGTCAATGTTATATAAGAGAGCAATGTTTCATCCACTAGAGGTTTTATAATGCGAAAATGTGTACATGTTCATGCATAAAAACGTACATATATATATTTAAACGCACGCATCTTTCAAACAATACATGTAAAAGAGCCTAGTGGAAACGTAAAATGTAATAATTAATACGCTAAAAATTATTATTTCTACTGCTACTGCTGTTAGAGCTAGTGGTACTTTTTTTCGTTAAGGAGTATTTCACCATGAGGTTGCCATCCAAATACGTAATGTTTTACCCATACAGTTTCGCGTGCTCCGATGTTTCATATGCGTATTTTTCCCTGTACACATTTATATGGACCTATGCGGGTATATCCATATATTTTTGTACTTAAAGTATATACAAACACATACATAAATCTGGTAAGTTTTTTCTTTTTTTGTACTACTAAGAAATTTTGGTACTTTTCCTGGTACACAAGAAACAGCAATTATATTTTGTGTTGACGTTGAAATTGGCTATTTCTAATGCTGAAAAAAAAAAGGAAAAAGCAAAAGAGAATGTAAAAGAAAGGGCAAAAGAGAATGTAAAAGAAAACGCAAAAACGAAAAGCTGTTTTACTTAAAAAACATGTACTGTTCAGGCAATTTAAAGTAAAAAAAAAAAAAAAAAAGCAAACGAAAATGCAGAAGCAAAGGAAAATGCAAAAGCAAAGGAAAATGCAAAAGCAAAGGAAAATGCAAAAGCAAAGGAAAATGCAAAAGCAAAGGAAAATACAAAAGCAAAGAAAAATGCAAAAGCAAAGGAAAATGCAAAAGCAAAGGAAAATACAAAAGCAGAAGCAAAAACAAATAGCTGTTTTACTTAAAAAACATGTACTGTTCAGGTAGTTTAAAAGAAAAAAAAAAAAAAACGGAAATATATATAAGAATAATAAAATCGTGCAATAATTTTCCATTTCCATTTTCCATTTTTTCCATCTCTTTAATTTGCATACGCCACAAAAAAAAAAAAAAAAAAAAAAAAAAAAGAACGATATTTTTAAACCCGTCATTATAGTAACGTTCAACAACTAAAACAACTGAATGTGTAATAAAATTATAATTATAGTAAAAAAGCGATAAATTCATTGTACTTATAAATAATTGCGTACTTTTTTTTTTTTTTTGTGAGATATTTGAAAAGCGTACTCTGTAAATAATTTATTAACAAAAGGGGTGTATGTTAATTGCTGTAAGACGCAAGAGAGCCCGATTGCTCCTATATTTTAAGGAATACACACCTATTCCGTAAGTTAATGAAGGGATAAATTTTATTTTTTTTATGTTTAGTATTTGCATTTATTTTTCTCTCATCGTATATGCGGTTTGGATGTTATATTCACTCCCTTTATTTTTCCCTAGTTATGCTCCTTCTTGGTGTCTTTTGCTGCTTACGGCACACTGTTCAACTACACACAACTGTTTGTTTAGCCGCCTTTTTCGAACATATATATTAACTTTTGGTGCTTTTTTCCTATTATTAAGAAAAAGAAAATGAAGGGAAAAGGTATGATGAAGCTACGGTACCTCGATTCAAAAGGAGCACTTTATTCTAATGGCATAATATATGAACAAAATGAGGATTTGTGGAAAAGGACTAATAATCCTAATTACAATTTAGTAAAAAATTATAGCGAATTACAAGACTTACTAAGCAAAGAAGAAGCACAATTTGAACTCGTAAAAAAAGAAGTGCATTTATTGCAAAAACAGAAAGATTTATTACAGTGGCATATTTGTAATAATATAAAAAAGTTAAGTATGAAAAGAAGCGAAAAGAAATTTAAGGAAGAAACAAGAAGCAAATTAGAGACAAAATTAAAATTACTAAAAGACAAGACAAAAATTAATAAATTTGAACATGATACACTAGAAGAAGAGGTTAATAAATTTGAAGAAGCATTAGAAAAACAAATGGATATAAAGAGTAATACAGAAATGAAATTTACTGAATGGTTGAATAAAAAAGATGAGTACTTGAAAGATATAACTCAAGAGAGGATTAGCGCATTTAAAGAAAGGAAAAAAAGACAAAATCAATTGAGAAAATTATTAATGGTTACAAAACAAGAGAACAACAAAAATTTTAATATCGATTACCTGCAGAAATGTGAAATTAACCTAATAAATGAGATTAAAAATTATAGAAATTATAAGACGTTCGAGACGAAAAGGGCAAAGGATTTAATTAACGAGCTTTCGTTCAATGGTTTTCGCGTCTCTTAGTTCTAAGCACGCATGAGCTTGTACAGGTATATATGCTGTATAATGTACATACATACTACGTAAGTACACATGTTATGGAACCCCTTTTGGGTAAATACCATCATAATAGGAGCCGTTTCACGGGGAGGAAGAGCCCTTCATAGTTAAATGAAGTAAAAATGGGAATATATATATGTGTGTATATAACTACAGATGTGCATGTATATGTATATGTGCATATTTATTTATTTTTTTTTTTGTGCCCCTTATGGGCGGCTACTCTGTTATGAAATTGTTACTCTCCTCATTAAGAGTTAAAATGTGTAATTGCTTATAAATTTAAAAAGGTTCATCTGCCAACATATAAGTTCATTCACTAAATGGGATAAAAAAGAAATGAGACGGTTTTGTTGGCCTTGATTAGCCCTTGTTCATTTTTCCATTTTTTCATCCCCACTCTTGCGCTTGTTTTAAAGATTGTGTTTTTGCTTCTTTTCCTTTTTGCCGAAAAATTGGAGACTCTTAAACTTCGTTTAAGCATATTTTTGCTATGTCTAATTTTACTTCATATTGTTGTGTACAATTATTACTTCGTTTAAATTTTATTTCATTTTGTTCAGTTTTATTTTATTCGTTTGAGCTAGCCAATGACAAATATAGAACAGGCTATCTTTTATAATAAAAAAAAAAAAATAAATAAGGCATTTACACATTATCGGAACTATAAATATATAAATATATATATATATATATATGTTTCCTTAATATGTACATAATATTACTAATTACGCATAAGTGAGCACAATGATTATATGTTATGAAGGAAGTACGTGTGGCATTACTTATTTATATGCATATATTAGGGAAGGTATAACGCCAAAAATAAAGAAACGGTGATTACACAAAAAAAAAAAAAAAAAAAAAATACAAGCATAAATGCGTACATACGTACTTACATATATACGCAGTTGCAAATGCACATAATACACGTGAAGTGCTAAAATTTTGTGCCATATTATGAGAAGCACAAAGAGAATTAACTATTAAAAACTGAAGCATTTGCAAAAAAAAAAAAAAAAAAGAGCTACAAAATATGTAACACATACAAAAATGCAATTCAGGGTGGTAAGAATAGAACCATCTTGTCATTTTGTAAATTTGCTTTATTTTAAGAATTCTTTTTGATTCTACAACTTGGAAACACATTATTCGTATTTAGCATATATATGTATATATATACATTCGAGATGTATGCCCACACAACATACATGTTGCATAAATGTACACGTGTGTGAATAAATGAAAGCGATATATAATACTCCCTGCTGTAAAACCCTTTCCCGTTAAATATAATTCAAAATGCGTTTTACACAAGTAAAGAAAGGACGGTGAACTTAAGTGTCAAGGGTGTTATGTTTGTCTTATTGTTTAGTTATTGTTTCGTAATCATTTTCTTATCATTTCTTTATGGCTATGAAAACATGGTGCGAATGTGCAAGGGGGGAGGGGGCAAATTCATATGCCTAGAAAAGGCGGGTATATATATATATATATATATACTTCTCACTTAGAAACATGGTCATATTTTATGGTGCTTAGAATTTTGGGCAGAGTGAAAACCATACCACTAGCATCACCGACAAAGGCTGCGTTAATACTAGGCTCTATATATATGTAGGTAACTGGTACATATGGTTCAAAACGTTTATCATAAGTTTTAACATAGGAAAAGGTTAAATCACCATCCATCTTTTTAGTTATATTTGTTACACATAGAGATCCATCATTACACCCAGCTATAAGAACTATCTTTTTGTTAATCCAAGAATTTGGAGGTTCTAACAGATAAAGAGTAGATAATGAAGAGTTTTTTGTAATTTGTGAAGTAGCTATTTTTTTAATTTGTTTTAATGTTTTCGTGTCCCATACAGCTATGTAATTATTGCCAATTAATAAAAAAACATCATCTAACATTTTAGAATATATTACATCCATTATTGGACTTTTTGAAATACATGTATAAAGAAGTAGTTGAAAATCATACAAGTCATACACTGCTATATAACCATTACCGAATGCTACCCATAATTCATATTTGTGTGTAACTGCTAGTATTGCTGATACGTATGACGTATTTGATGCTTTCATTTTTTCCTGTTCATGTTTGGTTCTTGTTGATTTTTTTGATTTTTTTAATTCTTTTAATTTTTTTGTTTTCTTTTGACCATTTTCTTTCATTCCATTCTCTTCTTTCTTTTTGAAGTTCTTTCTACCACAATCTTCGGATTGGTATTCATCTGAATCGATTAAATAATTCTGAGAAGAGTACTCGTCGCTTGAGTTTTCCTCCTCAGTAAGGTCATCCACTGTCCCTTTATCGTCTTCTTCGTTGTCTGCATTACTAGTATAACTCGAGTCCTTTTCCATTTCTTCCTCTTCTTTCTGATTGTGAACATTTTCCATTTTTTCGCTATTTTGTGTATCTTCTTGGAAAGATTTTTTTTTTTTTTTTTTTTTTTTTTTCCTCATTTTTTTTTCCTTCTCCATTTGGTTATCCTTATCTTTACGGTCAACCTTGTCTTTACGGTCAACCTTGTCTTTACGGTCAACCTTGTCTTTACGGTCAACCTTGTCTTTACGGTCAACCTTGTCTTTATGGTCAACTTTATATTTACCATCAACCTTGTCTTTATGGTCAACCTTATATTCATGTTTTTCCTTCTCTTTAACTTTATCTTTTTTTCTCGCTTTATTCTGCCCCTTACTCTTCCCCCCTTCCCTGTAACTGCAGCTGTCGATTGAACTAGAGTAGTCCTCGTTCGAGGAACTTCTACCGTTTTTAATATCGCAAAACATATGGTGCGGATTAATAATAATTTTTATGATACTGCCACTTGGGACCTCCCATACGAATATTTGTCCTTTCATATTACCAGCGATAACCCAATGAATAAAATTAGCAAAAGTAGACTTAACAGAAATACTTGAAATTTGATAGGACAAATCTCTGTTATTATTATGATCTTCATCATTATATATATCATCCCATTTACTGTTCGGCAAATCATGCATGAACTTGTTCAGGCGATTTATATTTTCGTCACTCTTGGTATTATACAAATTTTTTATCCTACCTTTTATGTCCATATTATTACTCATGGTTTTTCTAAATGTAGTTGAATTAGCAAAATAATGCTTAAGGCACTCCTTCGTATTTAATTTTAATATGCATTCAAATTTTTCAATTTTATAAATTAAGACAAAACCATTTTGTTCTCCTAAGATAACTACTTTGCCTATACCACCTATACTACCATATATCATACAAGTAATTGTACATGGATATAAACTTTTATGTTGAATCAGTTTTCCAGTCAGCGTATATTTTTCATAGGCACGTGGGGTTTGAACTATTATATTATTTGATTCACATTGTTTTTCTTTTTCTATACTTATAGCCAAAACGGGACCAGGTTTATTTGGCTGGTTGGGTGTTCCGCATTTTTTAGCTACATAAATATAATTTTGTACAACCATAGATTTTATACTTGTAAAAAGAAGAGAAAAGCTCCATTTTTTGGAATCTTCCCATTCTTCGCTCTTCTGACTTATTTTAAGTAAATTACTATTTGTGCTATCTGATCTTGTAAATGAATTTTGAAAATTATTTAAAATTTTTTTTTCTTTATTTATTTTCATTTCTCCTGCATCCTCACCTTTTCCATTCAAGTATGGCAAGCAGCTATTTTCCTGACAACTTTCGTCATCATTTTCAAATAATTTTTCTTCATTTTTAAGCTCTTCATTGTGCCTGCAATCTGGTACCACTTCGGGGGGTTTCCTATCGTAGCTGTTTCCCACTGTGTGTTCACATTTGCTGCTGCTAACTCTTTTCCCCCTCTCACGGTTAGCAGCGTTAGCAGCGTTAGCAGCGTTAGCGGTATAAGCAGTATTCGCAGTATTCGCAGTATTCGCAATATTCGCAGGATTCGCAGTATTCGCGGCATTTACGCCGTTAGAAGCATTAACAACATTTGCCGCATTATCGGCATTTACGGTGTTCCCGTTGACAACTTTACCTCCTTTATTTGAATTGGTATTGCTACTTCTGACCATATTGCTAGGCTTGTCGAACGTGGTCATGTGATCCCGATTGACTACACTGTTGGTTATACTATCACTGGTTTCATTACTCTTCGTACGAGTTTGAGCACCCCTGTTGTTACTTTTACTAATGCTATTTGGGTTGTTGTCATCGGGAATATTATAATTATTGTCTTTTGTTTTATTCGCTTTGCTCTTTTTTATATTCTCTTTATCACTTATATGATTTCTTAAATCATTGGAATATTTTTTTCCTTTTTCCCCCTTTTTATTGCTTATGTTTGGCATTTCTACTACATTGTTGGACTCCTGTATATTGCCATGCTTTTTCATCTTTCTTTTTTCATAATGTTTATCTATTCGAGGATTATTATTATGAAAACCATTTACCTTTTCTGATATGCTTGAGCTAACTCTCTTTGAATTTAAATAATTAGTCATATCGCCTGTCCCGTTTGACTTCTTTACTCTTTGCGTGCTAGGTGCGTCAGAACAATACGACTCATCCATATTATGCACGCTTATTCTCTACTCAAAAAAGAAAAGTATGACTCTAAAATTTGTTTATTTCATGCGGCTGCAATATGTACATGTGCGCGTGTGCACATACACCACCCATACAAGCACCACTTATTTAAAAAACAAACAAAAAAAAAAAAAAAAAAAAAAAAAGAAAAAAAAGAAAAAAAAGAAAAAAAAGAAAAAAAAGAAAAAAAAGAAAAAAAAAAGTAGATATAAGATAAAGTGCAACGAAACAAAATAAAACAAAAAATATGTAAGATAACACAACAAAAATGAACAAAACTGAACAAAATTGAATCAAATATATTACATTATGCGCAGGTACAACACAATATATATATATATATATACGTATGTATATATGTATATATGTAATTTTATCGCGCCGACGCGCGCACGCTCTTATTCACATGCAAACGTGCATACGAAGCAATGTAAAAAAGGAAGAAAAAAAAAAAGATACCATACAGAATAAAATATGATACCACCTTAAATGAAAAATAAAATACTATAGCACAATAAATAAAAAATAAATTCTACAAAAAATTGAAAAAAAAGAATTAGCTTTACAAATTAAAGTTACATATATATATATATATTTATTATTTACAGTGATATTGTGAAGCACGATTACGTGGACAATGAACATAAATTAAGTATAATTAAGATTAAATTCATGCGTCTACATACGTATTTTACATGTACGCATAAATGATATACAAGAAAAATAAAATGTATCAATTAACATAAAACACACAAGGATGATGGATATATCTAAAATGCAGACCAGTTAATTCTTTAACTGGGGGTCTCATTAATCAACTGCGCAAAATTAAAAATATGCGCATCGAAATGAGTGAAGCAAAATATTCTGCGCGAAAGGCCGTAATATAATTTATCATCAAATATAAAATGACCTTTTTTTTAATTTTAAATTGGCAAAGAAAATTCTGCTAGTTGAATACATGCATACATACATACATACATACATACATACATACATACATACATACATACATACATACATACATACATACATACATACATACATACATACATACATACATACATACATACATACATACATACATACATACATAGTCTGTGTTACATAGTGACGCAGTTTGTATTATTTAACAAAAAATTAAAAAAAAATTGCGTTTTTCATATTTCGCTTAATTCACTTGTTCAATTATTTCTTTTGTTTAAAATATTTAATTTGATTAAATCTTTTCACTCCACTTAATTTTAAAATTTTTTTTAATTTCTTTAATTTTTTTAATTTGTTTATTTTGCACTAGCCCCCTTCCCCTGTTGACTCTCTCTTTACGCTTTCTAATACTGACGTTTTAAGTACTTATCTACGAACATATGCGTTATTTACCCGTATATTTACAAATATATATACATATGCGTACTAATTTAAATACATATACGTACACATATGCGTACAACACCACAATCACTCCACCTTAAGCTAACTCTTACGATTAAACAGATTTGGGTGAAAAGGAAAAGAAAAAACTCCAAATTTTGTGTTATATGACTA
The DNA here is from genome assembly GCF_900090045.1 of Plasmodium malariae. Taxonomy (NCBI): domain Eukaryota; phylum Apicomplexa; class Aconoidasida; order Haemosporida; family Plasmodiidae; genus Plasmodium; species Plasmodium malariae. The sequence goes on along the minus strand of NC_041778.1, from coordinate 384,571 downwards.
GTTCACATATTTTATAAATAACATAATTACATTATTTGATGTCATTAATTTGTTGTACATGTTTTTTTTATGAACATGTACATGTGTTCATGCGAAATGATAGAACGTTCTCCCACAATTATGATCTTCTAAAAGTTAAGCATTTTTATATACATGTATATATATATACATGTATATATATATACATGTATATATATATATATATATATATATATATATATATATATATATATAAAATTCTCATAACACGAAATGAGCGGAAGGGTTGAAACTAAAAAACAAAAATTAAAATAAAATGCGTAAAATAAACGAAATTAATAAAAAGGTGAAAGCACTGACCGGAGCAAAAATAGTAAAATTATCGAAATCATTGAAAACATTGAAAACAATGAAAACGTTTAAAACGGCGAAAGGGATGGAAAAAATAAATAAAAATAAAAAAAAATAAAAAAAATAAATAAAAACTGCTAATTTTGGTAGTCCATCAAGCTAGCTGTTATTTTATAAATGTCGTTGTTAGAAGTTTGAATATATATGTATATATATATATATACATACATAAGAATGTACATAAATAAATGTACATTACTTGGTTGCTCATATAACATATTCAGCAACGTGTTAAATAAACTATTTATTTACATGTACATGTTCATTAATGTACATAACAGGTTTATCAGTAATGCATATATAACATATAGCGTTTTTATTTATAAGTATATAATGTACACGATGTTTTTTAAAACGTACTAATATTTATATCATGTAAATTAATACATATAAATAGAATTAGCAAGTCTAACAAATTTGAAAGTTTTTTTTTTATTATGTACATATGTAGTTATACTTATTAGAATATATCTATATGTATGTATAAATACCTATACATATCTAAATGTAATTAAATATATATATATATATATGCATATACGTACAATGAGAAGGAAAATATAATGTTTGTTTATATACTTGGACGTTAAAAAATTAAAATGTTCGTAACGGAAATGAACTTAATGAAAATGACAACGCGAAGAGTTATATCAATCAAAATGGCTAATCAAAAATGTTTGGTAATATGTTGACATATATAAATAAATATATGTATATATAAACTACCTAATCGTTTAACGCAAAACTTGTTCTTTAGCAGAACATGGTTCAGCCAATACATTTACATTTTTGTAAGTGTATTTATACATATATATATAATTATACATACATATATATATAGATTATATGCTTCCAAAAAGAATAAAATTCTGTAGAACTTACAGAAATTAAAAATCGAGAATAACAGAGAAAACATTATATTTTTTTTATAAATCTTTAATATTATATGTTAATTCATAATTTATATAAATGTAAAATATACATATATATAGATTACAGTAGCAGCCTTTGCTAAATATGTATAAATATACTTATATAAATGAACATACATATAAATATACATATATATATATAAAAATATACATATATATATAAATGTAAACAATTAAAATTACTTGTTTACGAAATTTATGGAAGGGAAAAATTAAAAAAAAAAAAAAAGACTTCATTTCATTTTTTATGTTTAAAATTTATGAACATGTTAAGGTGACAGAAAAATGCCTTATTTAACATTAGTCAAAAAAAAAAAAAAATGTAGAAGTAAAACATGCCTTATTTATTACAGTGTGATTCCACAGAAAGGAAAAAATAATGGAGTACTCGTATATACATAATATACATACATATATAAATATATGTGCATATTCATATATTCGGCAAATATGTATTTATTTACATTTTATATGTGAGGCATGTATAATGAACGCATAACGCACTTTTTTTTTTAAACAGAAGAGATGCTTACATTTATGTTTACTTGTTAAGGTAAAATAATTTCCTTCTGTTCTCTTCATGTTTAAAAAATATATTGCTAATAAATAAAGAAAAACAAAGAAAATAAAAAGGAAAAAACTGAGCTCCTTTCGAATATTTGCGGAAGCTATTGAAATTGAGTAGTATTTCAGTTAAGCAGTAGTTAATATAATTTGTTTTATTTCATTTCATTTTATTTCATTTTATTTCATTTCATTTCATTTCATTTTATTTCATTTCATTTCATTTCATTTTATTTCATTTCATTTTATTTTATTTCATTTCATTTCATTTTATTTCATTTCATTTTATCTCATTTTCCTTCATTTTGTTTCTTTTCATTTTATCCTTTTTATCAATTCTAATGGGAGAATGAAATTCAGTGAAATGAAACGAAGAATATGTAAAGCGCTGAAGTTGAAGAGCGAATGATAATGCATAGTACTAAATTGGCTTCACGTGTATATATATATATATATATATATGTATGTGTGTATGGACGAATGATATAAATGCCGTTTAGCTTGCTCACAAGTGTATACATACACAAGATACGTACATGTCGAGCATTTCATTTACATATCTCACTTTACGAATATATATATTATACACAATTAATAATAGAGTACTGTAACCATGGAAATAAAATCCATCTAAGGGAATACTTAACACAAAACAACTTTTAAATCGAGCTTTGCGGATGTTGTACATCCATTGACATAATTATATTGATATAAAGAGAAAAAAAATTATTCGATCAAAAAAAAAAATTAATTAAAATAAAAGGTAAAAAGAGATAAAACAAAATAAAAGATATACTTGTATGTGTATATATATATATATATATATGTTGAGCGTTACCTGAGTAGGTAATTAAAATAAGAATGCATATACAGGGAAATAAATTGTAAGATAAACAAAGATAATAAAATAAAATATAGTATAATAAAAAAAAAATAATAATAATAATTAATTATATTGGTTAAATTATGAATCGAAAGACGCGAACGCACAATAATTACAAAAATAAAAATTCGAATGATGATAAAGTGGATTATAAGACAGATAGTGCAAAGTACGGGAGGAGCAGCAGAAAATGCAGCAGAAGCGACGAAGAGGACAAACGGAAAGAGCATAATTACGCTAAAAGTGGAAGAAGCAGTGGTGGTAGAAGAAGTGGAAGCAGCAGTGGAGGTAGAAGAAGTGGAAGCAGCAGTGGAGGTAGAAGAAGTAGAAGCAGCAGTGGAGGTAGAAGAAGTAGAAGCAGCAGTGGAGGTAGAAGAAGTAGAAGCAGCAGTGGAGGTAGAAGAAGTAGAAGCAGCAGTGGAGGTAGAAGAAGTAGAAGCAGCAGTGGAGGTAGAAGAAGTGGAAGCTGCAGTAATGGAAGCATAAGTGGCAGGGGTTATACCAACCAAAGTAGCACTGAAGGGAATGGTAAGTACGGTATGAAATACAAATATAAGGAAGAACATAATTATAATAAATATAACAACGATAACAGATACAGTTATATGAATGATGTAGGTGACAAAGTGAATACAAAAAAAAGTAGTGACAATAAACATATGAGAAGAGGTACTAAGGTAAGTACTAATAATTCGGATGATTATAACAAATTCAGTAGAGGTCAAAACCACGACCAGGTGTATAATAATAATAGTAATAATAATAATAGTAATAATAATAATAGTAATAATAATAATAGTAATAATAATAATAGTAATAATAATAGTAATAATAATAGTAACAATAGTAATAGTAATAGTAATAGTAATAATAATAATAATACTAGTAGCAACTTGTACAGCGGGTATGAAAATAATAATGGGATGCATAATAACTATAACAGTAATGTGGAGGATAATAATGCATATAACAGCAATGCAAATTTCGAAGGAAAGGTGAACGGCGAATTTGCTGTGAGTCATGGGGAAAGACAGCAAGACCCATTTGGGAACGATCCGTACGAGGAGATGGGCAAGAATAATATCAACTACGGAGGAAACTACAGCAATAACTACAACGGCTACGACAACTACAGTAGGGATTATAGGAATGATAACCCAAACACAACTCGTGGTGGTATCTGTTATACTAATAGTTTTAATGGCATATATATGAACAGTTATGATAACAATGACAGACATGACTATTATGATGATTGTGACTACCGATATGGCTACTACCACCCCTATGAGCCGAGCGCACCGATGGGAAACGATTTAAATGCTGTAGACGTTAACAACAAGAATTCGGGGGAAAAGGCTAATGATGGCGTTGATGGATCGTTTAATGGTTCTCACATAAATGTGAATGACGAGATACACGATTTGAATGAAGAGGAAAAATGTTGCTTGGAGGATTTACTAAGAAGGTGTGAAGAATCAAGGAAAGACAGCTCGAACAGTATGAATGAGTGGATGTTAAAGAGATGTGATAGATTAAATAATTGCAAATATATATCTTGCTATTTTTATAATAAGATATTAAAGTGTGTAATATTTAAAAATAAATTAAATTTAATTTTTGCATATCATGAATTGTTAAGACATCTTACCTTACATAGTAAGAAAGAAGAATTAGCAGAATTTAAAATATATATGAACCCGATAATACAAGATGCATATACCTGTGCTTATTATAAAGATCAGAACGCGATAAATGTATTACTACAGATGGTATATAAGTGGAAAGAATTACAAATTAATAATTTTCAAGAAACGAAAATACTGTTAAATATTTTCCATTACGATAGTACTGGTAGTAGTATTGCTATGAATAATACAGGATTTAATAAAAATATGATGCATCCTAGTAGTAATTTAGATAATAAAAACAAAAATAGGGACTATTATCTAAACATTGGTACTAATGGACCTAATAAATATTTATCGAATTCCTCTTTTCATGGTAAACATCATTTTCACAATAAGAATTTTCAAAGTAGAGATATCCCCCCGCCTCCTCCCACCGCACCTCCTGTTGGTCCACCTGCTGGACAGCATTCCGGACCTCCTGCTTCTTTTCATAGTGTTCATGCGTCAAGTGGTGCTCCCCCTCCCCCTCCTGCTGTTCCGTCGAGCGATTTTTCAAAACCACCCTACTTGTACGATAAATATAATAAAAATGAGATGGGTGAATACAAACAGAATTATATTACCAATGTTGTAGTGGAAAAGGATACGAGTAAAAATGTGGAAGACATTACAGTTGGCTTTTTAGCTACATTGCTAAAGTTCATTTCGAAAAAGGGAAAGAAATTGCAAAATCCACTTGTTCCATATACACCTATAGAAATTTCTTATACGTATCAAACACCTCCATCTACTACTACATCCGAGAAATTGAATGAAAAGATAAATGATTTTTACGATGAATTACAGCATATTATAAATGACACAGATGTAGATAGTAGTGATATGTCTGATACAAATGATAAGATGAATGCGTATGAAAATTACAAGAAATTGAAGAAGATGAAAAGGATGGAAAAATTAAAAAATATGGAAAAGATGAAGAGCGGGCAAGGTAAGATGGGAAACATCAAGAAGAATTGGGGAAAGGAAAAAATTGGAAAAGCAGATGAAGTAGTAGTAATGGGTGAATTAATGAAAAGTGAAGAAAAGGGAAAATTGGGGAACGAAGAGAATAACTATCACTTAGCTGATGACGAAAAGGAAGAACAGAATTACTCAAGTGATGATACGAACACGACTTTTTCTTCTATCGAATTGCTTGATAATTCAATGATTGAACTTATAAATGACAGTAATGATAAGTTAAGGAAAAACAAAAAAAGCAAGAATGTTAATTTCAGTCAAATAGCTATCGAAAATGCACAGAACTGGAATGAGGACAGTACCCCGATGGTACCGAATTTTGAATTTTATTCATTGGCTGATATGGCCGAGCCGAATGAACAGGATGTTTTTGAAAAGTATAGAAGAAATAAAGCCTACGTATACCACGAGGCCATAGCCCAAAAGTTCTACGATATAAAAGGTAAGGAGATCTAATGGATGGTGGGGGGTGGGGGCCCCCCCACGCCCCCGCTTCCTTCTGTAGCGGATGCATGTTTAACGCGGATGTGCATTGGACTTGTATTTATGTTTGCTTGTGTGCGCTGATGTGTTTCTCCTTGCTATATTTCGCTCCGTTTATTTATTCTTTTTTTTTTTTTTTTTCACGTTTGAGTAGTGTTTCTCACATTTCTGGTATGTTGTCCTTCCTCATTCCAGCTGTTTTATATGTGTACGTATGTGTGTATGCATGTGAGACCTTTTACGTTTTTCCATTATTTTAAATGTGCAAAAATATGATCGCCATTTCGTCTATTTTGTTAAATGTGCAAGTGGAATGCTTGCCCATTTTAAAAGTTATCCCCACTTTACTGTTTTTTATTCACTTTTGTTTTCCTCAGCTTTGTTTCATTCAGTTTAGTTCATTCAGTTTGGTTCATTCAGTTTGTTTTATGCTGTTTTAGCTTTTTTTTTTTTTATGTGTTCCTTAAAACGTGTGTGCGCGCATATGTATGCACACAAAAAGCACAAATGCGCTTCATAATTTTTCGTGGAATCCATTTTAAAATAATCATTAGTAGCTACATCAATCGTAGCGGTGCCGTATGGATCATACTCACAATGTGCGTCTTTCCATTTAGGATAATAAATGGGGAATAAAAAGATAAGAACAAAAAAAAAAAAAAGAAAAAAAATTATCGAATAGCTATCCGTTTAATACGTAAAAATACATAAAGCTCCTTCATAAGGGGATAGAAATTAATTCTTTGATAAAAAGTTGATGAAATTTGTAATATATGCGAATATATCATATACATTTTGTGCCATGTTAAACTACAGGCTTGTACAAATTTGATGAATAAAAACGAATTAAAAAGTTGTGTAAAAGGTCATCAAAAAGGTGAGTTAAAAATATGAACAGTACATACGATTTTACAATATTTACGAAAAAAAAAGCAACTGTCGATCCATTATTTAAAATAAAAAGTAAAGCTTCCGACTCATTCTTTATCTTCTTTTTTATATTCTTGATATATTCTATTATGTCCTTTTCATTAACATTATTTTTTTTAAAATACGAATAAGCATCGATTAATGAAAACATTATATTATATAAAAGGGAAAAATAAATAAAAAAAATTTTGGACGTCATAAAATGGGAAAACTTATTTTTCATTCTCATAGGTTTGTTATTGTAAAATGAAATTTTATAATCGTAATATTTTAATTTAAAAATACTCAATAGAAGTGAACAAATTAATAACACGATGAAGTGAGCAAATTTTAACCAGTCAACATTGACATTTCCGATTGTATCCCGAGGGGTACTTCCCATGTAGTTGTACCTGACCAGCTGTATATTGCTCTCTTTTTCATCGTTCTTATTTTCGTCTTCATGGATATTATTTTCGTCATCATGGATATTATTTTCGTCATCATGGATATTATTTTCGTCATCATGGATATTATTTTCATCATCATGGATATTATTTTCATCATCATGGATATTATTTTCATCATCATGGATATTATTTTCCTTGTCATCATTATATGGGCTACTATTCTTATCATCTCTTTTATGAAAAATCCTTGGTGTGCGTTTACGTATCTCCCCCTCAGTAGTGGTATTAATATTATCATTATTATTAACATATTTTTCAGTGATCATAATATATTCATTTAGTTTTTCATCTTTCTCTTCTTTTAGACTTCCATTTTTACTTCGATTTTCGATTCTCCCTTCGCTTTTTGCACCATCGTCGTGTATACCATAGCTACATTCACTTCTGTCAATCAGTTTCTTCTTACATTTCTCTTCCCCATCTTGTTTATTTACTACTTCATTCAAGTTATCCATTTTTATGATATTTTTATTATTATCATTCAAACTTTCGTCCTTTTGCTTCTTTTCAATGATCCCTTTTTCCTTTTCATCATCACTGTGGGTGGCTTTACCAAGCAATATCTTCATCCGCTCTTTATTTTTTCTGAGCAATCTTTCTCTTCTTCTTATCTCGTTCTTGTCCATTTTTGATGGCTCACATGAAGTTAAGAATGTTTACCTACCCGTTTGGATGTACTTACATACCCTTTTGGGGGGGGGGGGGTATCTACGCGCACGTCTTTGTATATTTAGCACGTTCGTGTATATTTACATACGCGCTTGCATATATACGCGTACATGAAATAAGCTAACGGCACTTCCGCTTCAAAAGTATGGAAACGTTATCCTAAAGTTGGTATTCATTTCGTATATTCCTCTTAGCAATTTATATGTTTAAAGGACCGTACAAACGTGCGCAGTGGTGTATATTGATAATGTACGTACGTAAGTATATACATATGTATATATGTACTTATGTATGTACATGTATACATACACGTGTGTATAAGCGTTTTTCCTTTTTTTTTTTTTTTTTTTTTTTTTTGTATCTCTCTTTTCCTTAATAAGTTTGAACAGTTGCTCTCGCAAATTAAACGCTTACGTTTATGCACACGTACATAAATATTTCCGTACACTTCCTTACGAGGAAATTTACAGTGCTGTAAAAAAAATAAAAAAAAAAAAAGGGAAAAAAAAAAGGCGAAAAAAAAAAGGGGAAAAAAAAGGGGAAAAAAAAGGGGAAAAAAAAAGGGAAAAAAAAAAGGGGAAAAAAAAAGGGAAAAAAAAAAAGGGAAAAAAAAAGAAAAAAAAAAGGAAAAAAAAAGAAAAAAAAAAGGAAAAAAAAAGAAAAAAATTATAAGAAAAATATCTTTCTTTTACTTGTATTGTTTCTTACTTCCCGAGTTACCCTCTTTTAATTTTATCACATCAATAAGTAGGGCCTTCATACATATATATTTAAGCGTATGCTAAAAAAAGAAGTTTCAAATATGCGACTTGCTCAGACTTAAATTTTTTTTTTTTTCTTTTTAGTCTACCTGGGTATCAGTTAGGGTACATCATTATATATGTATATATATACATATGTATGTACTTTAAAAAAAAAAAAAAAGAAAAGAAAAATTGTGTTACGACTATTTTATTTGACACTGAATTGAACAAAGTCGCTTTGGCAGCGGTGATTTTTATCCTAATATCTTTCCTTTTTCATTTTGCTTCAAATCATCTCGGGGAATGTTTTACCTTGTTTACTGGAAAAGGAAGTGTATCCTTATAAAAATTTTTTTAACATGTATTTGCGTTTTCACGGGAAATTATATTAATCTTACCGTACAGAAACTTTGGGCGACCTCTTTTTTTGAAGTTATTTATTTTGATATTCCTCCCATGGCTTGTTTTCCCTTAAATGCTTCATTGCATACATATATATATATGTATATATATATATATATATTATATATAATATATATGTAGAGAGAGAATAATAATATCCCGCAAATTTTAAGTTTGGCAGGCCAAACTGTACATTTGTAATCGCAAAATTTTTTGCAATTATACATATATTTATATAAACGGGAATAAATATATGTGAAAACATGTACGTGCTTATTTTAGCTCGAATGAATATGTAAATAATGAACGTACATATTTATAAATGGTCGGATGATTCTCTTACCTTTGCTGCATTTTAAAGATTGTATTTTACAAAAAAAAAAAAAAAAAAAAAAAAAACATGCCATAAGTGGGCAAACGTGCTTTTGAGTCCCATTGGGTGGGTATGTATATAAACGTATATATGAACTTGTAGATAATCGTATAGATAAACGTATATATGTTTATGTACGTGTGCGTATGTACGTACTTATGCATATATTTGTATGTATACAGAGTGGCACAAGTTGAAAGGCATTTCTTTTTTTTTTCGCTCTCTATGTACAATGATTAGCATTTGCAAAAAAAAAAAAAGCCTTACGTACTGTGATTGTTGACGTGGGGTTGAAGTTTATTTAACATTTTTATTTTTATTTTTTTATTTTTTTTTTTTATTTTATTTTATTTTTATTCTTTTTAAATTTTATTTTTAACGAAAGTGGAAAATACTGGAGTAATATATAACTTCGGTTTTCATTTTTTCAAATTTCAAAATGGCTGTTAAGATTGAATCATCTTATATCCTCAAGGAGTTTGTGAGTCCAGGTGATTATTTTATGGAACGTGTACCAGTGAAGAAGCGCTTCCCTTGTGCATGCACACACTGCATATTTTTTTACTTTTCTCGTTTATGCCATATTTTTTTACTTTTCTCGTTTATGCCATATTTTTTTGCTTTTCTCGGGTTTCCCATTTTGTTGATTCTTTGCCCCTCCCTGCAGAGGCCCCCAAGGAAGAGGAAGAAAGCGATGAGGAGCAGATAACGGAGGAGGACAGCTGGGTTGTAATAGGGTCGTTTTTTGGTAGTCATGGATTGGTGAACCAGCAGATAGAGAGTTATAACGACTTTATAGAATATAGGATGCAAGAAATTATAGATGAACATCCACAGATTGAAATAAGACCACAACCACAATACAGATCAGATAAAGAAGAAAATAATAATATAATATATTCTTTAAAATTTGGACAGTTATCTTTAGATAGACCATTTTATGATGAAAGGAATATGATAAATAAAAATTTATGGCCTCAAGAAGCACGGTTACGTAATTTAACATACTCATCAGCTATATATATAGACATAGAACAGAACACATATATAATAGATGAAGTAACAAAGAAGCAAATATTAAAAGAAAAATTTATATATGAGAGGATAAATTTAGGGAGAATACCGTTAATGTTAAAATCAATGTTCTGTTGGACCAAAGGATTACCAGAAAATGAAATTGCAGATATGGGGGAATGTGCATTTGATCAAGGTGGTTACTTCATTGTTAACGGAGGAGAAAAGGTATTAGTAGCACAAGAACGAATGGCTAATAATTTTATTTATGTATTTAAAAAAAAGCAACCATCGAAATTTGGATGGATAGCAGAAATTAGATCACAGATGGAAAAGTCTCAAGCGACTTCTGCATTTTCTGTAAAAATGAAAACCAAAGGAGGAACAGGAGTAGGTGTATCTCGGGGTAGTAGTAATAGTAGTTCGTCCAAAGCAGGTGGACAATTAGTAGCAACATTACCATATATAAGGACCGAAATATCTGTTGGTATATTATTTCGAGCGTTAGGATGTACCTCAGATAGAGATATATTACAAAGAATTGTATATGATTTTAATGACAAGTTGATGATAAATACTTTAAGAGAAACATTAGAAGAATGTATTGATTATCCTACACAAGATATTTGTTTAGATTTTATTGGGAAGAGAGGACCTACTGTTGGTGCTTCTAGAGAAAAGAGAATTTTATATGCAAAGGAATTGCTACGTAAAGAGGTATTACCACATATGGGTACAGGTCCAGGGGTAGAAAGTAAAAAATCATATTTTATCGGTTATATGATAAATAGATTATTATTAGCAGAGTTAGGACGAATTAAAGAAGATGATAGAGATCATTTTGGGAAAAAAAGATTAGATATAGCTGGACCATTGATGGCAAGTAGCTTTTCAACGTACTTTAGGAAAATGGCAAAAGATGTAAGAAGAGTATTACAAAGACAAATAGATAACAATAAACCATTTGATGTAGCTGGTGCTATTAGGAGTTGTTCACAAATTACTCAAGGAATGCAGTATCAATTAGCTACAGGTAACTGGGGAAAGGATAAAGATGGAAAAGTAATCAGAACAGGTGTAGCACAAGTATTAAACCGGTTAACCTATTCTTCTTGTTTGTCCCATTTGAGAAGATTGAACACCCCTTTGGGTAGAGAAGGGAAGATGGCTAAACCAAGGCAATTACATAATACACATTGGGGTATGATATGTCCATTTGAAACACCAGAAGGACAATCCGTTGGTCTTGTTAAAAATTTATCTTTAATGTGTGATATAAGTGTTGGTACCTCTACTAATAATATATATGAGTTTTTATTAGAATGGGGTTTAGAATCCTTAGATGAAGTGCCTCCTCAATTAATGAAGGAAAAAGTAAAATTGTTTCTAAATGGAAAATGGGTAGGATGTTTTAATCAAATTGACAATTTAATTGAAACATTGTATGAGTTAAGAAGACGATGTGATATATCACCTGAAGCATCTATTGTTAGAGATGTAAACAGTAAAGAAATTAAAATTTTTACCGATTCGGGTAGGGCAATGAGACCATTATATGTTGTTAAGAATGTGAATGGTGAAAATAGATTGAAATTAACTAAGGAGCATGTTAGAAACATATCTAAACATCCAGATACGTATAATTGGGATTATTTAATACAAGAAGGCATTATAGAATATATTGACTGTGAAGAAGAAGAGACGACTATGATCAGTATGTTTATTGATGATTTAAAGACAGGTACAGGATATTATAATAATTATACTCATTGTGAAATACATCCATCCTTAATACTAGGCGTCTGTGCTTCTATTATACCATTTAGTGATCATAATCAAAGCCCTCGTAATACATATCAAAGTGCAATGGGTAAACAAGCTATGGGTATATATGTTACAAATTTTAATATACGATTAGATACATTAGCTCATTTGTTATACTATCCACAAAGACCATTAGTATGTACCAAGGTAATGGAGTACTTACGATTCCGGGATTTACCTGCAGGAATTAATGCTATTGTTGCAATTATGTGTTATACTGGATATAATCAAGAAGACAGTTTAATTATGAACCAGTCATCTATTGATAGAGGTTTGTTCAGGAGCGTATTCTATCGTAGTTACACCAGTGAAGAGAAACAACAAGGTAGTTTAATTATTGAGTCGTTTGAAAAACCGTCCATCAGAGTTGTTAAAAATTTAAAAAGAGCAGACTATACAAAGTTAGATGATGATGGACTAATAGCTCCAGGAATTAGGGTTTTAGGAGATGATGTAATAATAGGAAAGGTATCACCGAACATCGAGGATGAAGATGATATAGTCATACAAAGAAAGGTGCCTACAACACAGGTTTATAGTAGCACAGGTGCTATCTCTTCTTCTTCTTTGACTTCATCTTCTGCATTATCTTCTTCTGCTGCTGCTAGTAGTGGTGGTGGTCATACATCCTCTTCATTGAGTAGTTCTTTGTTAACACGTGGAAATGTTGATAGCCCGTATGCTTCTCCTATAATTTCATCAAACGTTCTGGACAGTCCTCCAGATTCACCTGTTAGTGATAAGTATAGTATTGATGGTGGTAGCGGTGGCGGTGTTGTTGGTGCACCAAGTATTATATCTGCTAGTCCATCCAGTACAACATATTATAGTACTACAGCTGGTGGAGGAGATACGTACTATGCAAGTACAAATAATGCAAAATATGGAACAACAGCTATTAGTACCACTACAAAAGATGATACAGAATTACCAACGTTAACAATTAGTACCTCAAATATATTAAAACAATATAAAAAAGATTGTTCTTTAAGTTTACGAGCAAATGAAAATGGAGTAGTTGACACAGTTATGTTATCATCAAATAGTAGAGGAAACAAATTTGCTAAGGTAAAAGTACGTTCTGTCCGTATCCCACAGATAGGTGATAAATTTGCAAGTAGACATGGACAAAAGGGTACAATAGGAATTACATATAGAATTGAAGATATGCCATTTAGTTCAGATGGTACATATCCAGATATAATTATGAATCCACATGCTGTTCCATCTCGTATGACTATTGGGCATTTAGTAGAATGTTTGTCAGGAAAAGTGGCAGCAATAGAAGGAAGTGAAGGGGATGCAACACCATTTTCTAAAATAACAGTTCAAGAAATTTCAAATAAATTGCATAAATTAGGATATGAGAAATATGGAAATGATATATTATATAATGGACATAATGGGAAAATGTTAAAATCAAAAATTTTTATTGGTCCGACTTATTATCAAAGGTTAAAACATATGGTTGAAGATAAAATACATGCTAGAAGTAGAGGACCTTTAACTATGATTACACGTCAACCAACAGAAGGAAGATCAAGAGATGGTGGTCTACGTTTTGGTGAAATGGAAAGAGATTGTATGATTTCACATGGTTCAGCAAAAATGCTCAAAGAAAGATTATTTGAAGAAAGTGATGCTTATCGTGTACATGTTTGTGATAACTGTGGTTTATGTTGTATTGCTGACATTAACAAAAATGCCTACGAATGTACTGTGTGTAATAGCAAAACGAACATTTCCCAGATTTACATTCCCTATGCATGCAAATTGTTGTTTCAGGAACTTATGACCATGGCTATATACCCCAAGCTTGTGCTCGAGGACATGTGAGCGGGTTAGAGGCTCCCTGTCCAGAGTGAATAAATGTGAAAGCAGCATTTTAATGCATTCATTTTGATATAACTAGGTGAACATGTATGTGTTTTGTAAAGTGCTGCAACGAAAGATGGCTCCTCCCTCAAATGGCGTGTATCTTGGTAGTGTACCAAATATCTCTGTGTGTATGTATGTATATGTTTATGTATGTTTACATTTTTATATAGGTGTATGTTCACGTGTGCATACTATTTTTTTTTTTTTTTTTTGCTTAATTTTTTATGTTTCCCATTTTTACATTAATTAAACCACTTTTGAATGTTATTTTGTTATTCTTTCGTATTATTTTTTTTATCACTTTTTTTATCACTTTTTTTATCACTTTTTTTATCACCTTTTTTATCACTTTTTTTATCACTTTTTTTATCACCTTTTTTATCACTTTTTTTATCACCTTTTTTATCACTTTTTTTATTACCCTTTTTTTAATACGCTTTCTTCTCATTTCTTCTCTTTTCATCTCTTTTCTTCTCTTCTCATCTCTTTTCATCTCTTTTCTTCTCTTCTCATCTCTTTTCATCTCTTTTCATCTCTTTTCATCTCTTTTTTTTTTTTTTTTTTTTCGAGCTATTTGATGAGGAAATACACGCACGCGTACATACTGATGCGAGTGCTGTAACGTGTGAGTTAAAATAATCTTTTGCTCCTCTTTAAATTTAGTGAAAATAAAAACATCGTATTTACATTCCAAATCAAAAAAAAAAAAAAATGTGCTACTGTTACTGCGCATTGGTATGTGAATGTGTGTACGTGTATTCAGTGAAAACAAACTTAAGTGCATGTGGAACCATGTGTTCATTTTTCAAAATATTTTAAAATATTTCCTGACTTTTCAAAATGGTGAAGCAGAATGAGCATACAGTTTGGTCTACCCTTCTCCCCCCGTCCACAACGCACACACGCACATCTACAAGCGTTTAATATTGCACAATTCAGAAAAAAAAAAAAATAATTAAAATAAAGAAATAATTGGATAAATAAATGGATAAATAAATGGATAAATAAATAGATAAATAAATGAATAAATAAATGAATAAATAGATGAATAAATAAATGAATAAATAGATGAATAAATAAATGAATAGATAAATGAATAAATAAATGAATAAATAGATGAATAAATAAATGAATAAATAAATGAATAAATAAATGAATAAATAAATGAATAAATAAATGAATAAATAGATGAATAAATAAAAAAGTGCAGGTCGCGACTTATATATATGCAGGGGTAGCACCCCGAATGCGCGTATGGAGAGGCGAACGAGCCTCTTTGTTCATCTAAAGGATCAACTCGTCCAGGGGTATTTTCATCTCCTTGGAAATGCTCCTGATCGTCTCTTCAGGTACGTGAATGACCAACTTAGAATAAGGATCTAGCGACTCATAGGCCATAGAATTAGTAGTTTCAGAAAAGATATTATTATTTGGAGAGGAAAAATTATTAGTTGAGTTTAAAAGAGCACTACCACAATATCCACTCCATTGTACTCCATTCATTAAACTATTTCTGACTAGGCAAGATAAATTATTAGAGGAAGAAAAAGTAATAAAACCTAGCTGTATTAATGTATTTATCTGATGACATATTAAACTATTTAAAATTAATTGTTCATCAAAGAAACATACTAATAAACAATCTGTTAAACATAACCATCTAATAAAAGTAAAATTTTTTGGAATTGCTTGACCTATTAACGTTAAAATGGACTCATTTTTATTTCTTGTTTTTCTTTTTTTCGGTAAACTAAAAGCACCTCCTTTTACTGTAGCATTGAAAAACCTTTTATCTGTTATGGGTAAATTCCTAGAAGCTAGGTAGGCTCCTACTAACAAAATTTTTGAATAAAAAGATAAATCAATTTTATTTTTTAAATTACTTTCATTTAGAAAAACAGAATCGATTAATTCAAATGTGAAGTGACTAGCATGATTATATGTTGCAACTCGTATGTGTGTGTCAATATTCCTTTGTAATGCATTCATATTTTCTACAATCGGTTCTAAAGATCCTTCTATAATAGGTCTAATAAATAATGGCCACATATGGGAACATATAAATAGCAGTTCATGAAAATCACTCTTGTAATCTTTATAAGACACATTAACAATATAGTCAATATATCTACACCATATATCATATATTACATCGTTGTTTAATATAACATTCTTTTTTTTTATTAAAAATTCTTTTTTATTATCTTTTACGTAAAAAATTTTTAAGTCCTTATCATTGTATGTTAACAGAGATTCAAAACACATAGTTTCATATAATCTGTACAGAATATTCTTACACATATCAGCTGTATATGAGTCAAACCAAACAGTAGGAGGTTGAGGTAACCCATCAAAAATTTCATCTGGTAATGGTGATCTATTTATTAATATAACACATAACCCTCTTGTTATCTTATTCGCTTTTGTTACATCGGCATAAGGTCCTTTTATATATTCATGTATTCTAGTTAAGGCATAGAACAAGTCAGGATGCGTTCGAACCAAGTATCTAATATTGTCCAGAATGAAAACTACTGAACGATCATATAATTTGTCTTTATAATAATGATTCTTGTTATTCCTGCACTTTTTTTTGTTTTCCTTTTCTTCCGCATTATTCCCGTTCACTGGGCTATTTATTCTGCCGCCATTATTTTCCTCTCCCGATGCTTCTCCTACTGCTGCTCCTTTTTTTTTCTTTTTAGATGCTATTTTTTCCAAACCCTGCTCGTCGTCAGGCCTAAATGACAAAAGCTTATGTAGGATATTAAAAAAGTTGTCCGTGTTAGAAACACTGGTAGGCACTAATTTTGTTGGATCATATGAACAGTTCATAATATTATTTACTTTCTTATATTCATTAAACTCTTTCAGCAAATTAATACTTAAATCTTTTAGTATAGTATGAAATATAACATTTTTGGCTGATCTACCTGATTGATAAACAGCCATTAAGCAGTTAACATAAGCAAAAGGAACATTCATTAATTTTATAAAATTTTTAACTACTTTTGTTTTCCCCATTCCTGGCAATCCTAACACTTGAATAACTGAAATAGGGTCCCTTAAATCACCTAAGAGATTAATTAGTCGATGTAGTTGCACTTCTCTTTCAAATCCACACGTTTTTAAACAAGCAATATATGAATTTAAAATATCGTGTGGTATTGCTGGAATTAGTTCCTTAAAATGACCCTCACCGATCATTTCATTCAGTTCTTCGTCATATAAACTATTGTATTCGTCTAACTCGTCTGAACTGTTCACATTTTCGTCCAATTCGTCTGAACTGTTCACATTTTCGTCCAATTCGTCTGAACTGTTCACATTTTCATCCAATTCGACTGAACTGGTCACATTTTCATCCATTTTAGCTGACATGTGCATCTTTTCGTCCATTTTAGCTGACATGTGCATCTTTTCGTCCATTTCGCCTAACATGTGCTCCTTTTCGCGAATTGATCCCAAATTGTTGACGTTATCCCCCCTTGACGCTTGACATTTTTTGCGCTCATTATATTCGCAATACCTATCAGTCTCGTTGTTACTGATCTGGGTGTCGTAGCTGACTTGATCCTCGTAACCGATCCGCTCATTGTAATCACCCTCTTCATCGTAATCACTCTCTTCAATGTAATTGTCGTTTGTTTCCCGTTCACCCTCACTTTCGTGCAGTTTTTCAAAACTTCGTTTTTGCTGCACATAATCTTGTTCATTTTTTTTTAACCCTGCAAAATTTACCTGAATTTGGGAGCTATTTTTTAAGTTTGTATTGGAAGCCTTTCTCTTTGTATTCTTCTCATTGTTCATATTTGTACTCACAACTTCCCATTTTTCGAAATTTGAAATAGAATAAGTTTGTTCTATCTTTTTTGAATTCTTCAAAGTATTGCTCTTTTGTTTTTTTGGGGAGCTAAAGCGGTAAATGCATTCCTGTGATGTTTCATTACAATCATCAGAGTTTATATCACTTTCATTGTTTTTTAGTTTGTACATTTTTTGTACTTGTATTTCATTGTAAAAAAAAAAAAAAAAAGGGGGGGAAATTGAAGAGAAAATTTTTCTTACCTTGGGAGAGAACCCCTAGAGTTAGAAAATTTCTGTAGTGTTTAGAAATAAAAAAATAAAAAAAAGATATATTTTGTGTACGCCAAATGGCTATAAGGGAATAAACCAAATATAAATACAGGTGAAGAAGTGTGAAAAGAGCCCTAAAAAAGAACGAATACAAATATATTAAGTTATGCATTAGGTAAAAAAATAAACTAAAAAAAATTATATGAAGAATAAGACTAGCATGAACAAAAATAAATGCCATGTTACGTTTACTTTGTATAAATGAAATAATGAATAAATGAAAGGAAAATATAAATTATTCAACGAAAAGAAATCAAAAAGAAAAAATAAGAAAAAGGTGCTAACAAATGTATTTATTAAAAAGTCAATTTTAGAACATGTACAGGCAAGAATATACAGAACGCCTGTTAGAACATAATTTCAAACTTAAGCATATACAAATTGGGGGCAAATACTGAAGAAGAGTTAATTAAATAGCTCTATAATAAATTATTTAAAAAAAAAACAAAAAAACAAAAACGAGGTAGGGGGAAAAAATATATTATAATTTTAAAATTAAAAATTTCAGATTTTAGTATCACAAAATAAGTATTAATCGCCTTTTTTTTAATTAAACATGTGCAATGTGCATTTCGCTTAGTGGTACACATGCGTATTCAACTAATAGCGTTCTCTTATTTAATGTTTGAGAGTAACGCATTTTTTTATCTTCACGCGCCTCTTCATTTGTTCTTTTATTTTACCGCTTTACCGTTGTTATTGCTTTTTTGCTATTTTTACCGCTTTGTAGTATTTATTTGTCATATTTTATTTTAATTTATTCTATTTAATTTTATTCTATTTTATTCTATTTTATTCTATTTAATTTAATTTTATTTTATTTTAATCTATTTAATTTTATTCTACTTAATTTTATTCTACTTAATTTTATTCTACTTAATTTTATTCTACTTAATTTTATTCTACTTAATTTTATTCTACTTAATTTTATTCTATTTAATTTAATTTTACCTATATTTTTCATTTGTACTTCATGAGACTATAACGTGAAATAACAGTAAAATTTTGAACAGACTGTTTTCAAAATATTTAATGACAAAAATAGAAGATGGAAAGGGGAAGAAAAAATGAAAGGGAAATGGACAAGCTAAAATTATGCTAAGGTTGAAAGGGGGCAAAAAATTAAAATTGGAATAATGTGTAAAACTAAAAAAAATAACATACAAATGCATGTGCATATGCTTTTGAGACAAATAATGATTAAAAAAAAAAAAAAAAAAAAAATATACGTTATATATTACATATTATGTAATATGTATTTTATATTTATTTAAAATTTGGTAATATTGGGATAACACAAGAAAAAAAAATTTATAAGATGATTTGGCGAAATATAAAAAGGAGTATCTTATGGTGGATAACAAATTAAAAACGGGGAACAACATAATAGGTAAATGTCAAAATGTACGATATTAATAGAAAAATTTGTATATATTTTTTTCCTTTTTTTTTCCTTTTTTATTTATTTTTTTTCATATTATTCCTAAATTACTTTATTTTTTTTCTGCGTAAAATTTGCACTTACTGACAAATTCTTCTGCACTTTTCTATTTACTGGAAGAAGCCTTAAACAGAAATGTGTAATTAAAAAAAAAAAAAAATTTGTATAAAAAAGGCATAAAAATAAAAGTTAAATTAAAAGAAATTTATAATTAAGCGGGTCCATATTGCTTTTTTCATTGTTTTATATCCTTATAATACCATAAATAAGAAAATGGAGTTTCAAACACTTCTATGAGTGATTCGTGAAATGGCTGCGTTTTCCCCTTTATGTTTTTTAAAAGTTCTATGCCTGTGTAATCGTTTAAAAGTATGTAATTTCACTTCCTCCTTGAATTTGTAAATATGGTAAGGCGAAATGATTATACAAACATAAGCATATATATGTACAAACATAAGCATATATATGTACAAACATAAGCATATATATGTACACACATATTTATATATATGTATATGTACTTATATGACCACGTACTTTTGCGTATTTGTGTTTTTTTAAAAAACCTGTTGTGTTTGTTTTTATTGCACAATACTGATCGACTAGCATAACAAGCGCAATCATTCCAAATATTAGAGAGCTTATGGTGTTTACCTTAAAACATTCATAAAAATAAGCACATATTTCATAACATCTATTAAAATTAACGAGAATATGTTTCAATGCAAAAGAAGGTTATTATTCTTTTCTTTTCTTTTCCCATTATGTTACTATGATATGAATGAGATCCATTTTTGTGAGCACACACTGGAAAAAGAAAAAATATTTGAACAAAATGAGAAAAATATGAACAAAATATGAGTAAAATAAAAAAAACATGAACAAGATATGTGCAAAAAAAATAAGTATTAAGAACAACAAAGAAATTTAATAAATAAGTTGTAAACAAAAATAGTATTCGTTATTTTCAGTTTTACCTCAGCTTTAAAATTATGTTGGGACTTTATACATGTTATAATTTTAAAAATAACTACAAAGCAGCAATTGCAACACATTAATAATGCGTACTAAAAAAAAAAAATAAAAAATAAAAAAAAATACATTACTTCACACTACAATACAATAAAGTAAAACAAAACAAACATGAAGAACAAATAAAGCACAATGTTTTTTGTTCTTGAACATGATATGCATATAATATCATTAAGAGTTACAAGGCGTAACGGCTTTATTATAGTTCCATAGCACTGCTATGAGATTATTATTAATCTTTTTATTATTTCGCATTTACAAAATTTAGAAGAATAAAGAATTTCTGGTTGTATAACCCAACACAGTTATTAATCCATATGCCTTTATTATTGTATATATAAAAAAAGAACGGGGAAAAATGTATTTTTTTTCCATTGGTTTATGTGCGTATATGCACATATATATATATATATATATATATATATATATATATGTATTATATGTGTATATATTTTATTGTTTTTTTATTTTTTTTATATTATTATTTTTTATATTTTTAATTTTCTTTTTTTCCTCGATTCAAATTATGAACATATGCATAATTTTACAGTGATGGTCCATTTTTATTACGCATTTTTTGCACACTGAACAATGGTGAGATCTTTTTATTTTTGGAAGATTACACTTTTCACACATATTTACTCTAATTTCATATTCAGTTGTATTTTCTCCTGAAAATTCTATAAGAAATGATATAAAAAAAAAAAAGAGAATAGTCGTCTATATATTGAGAGAAGAATAAATAAAATACGTAAAAAAAATAAAAATAAAAAAATAAATGAAATGAAAAGAAAATAAAAGAAAATAAAAGAAAATAAAAGAAAATAAAAGAAAATCCATGAAATCATATGGAGATACATTAAAATACATGGAAATACATGAAAACAAATGAACTGTTGAACTGTTATCATGAATAGTGTACCTGCCTCGTTTAAAAAACCAGGATTTTTGAAAAGACAAGTTGTGTAACACCATAAGGTCATACAGGTTGCAGACCAAAATGAAAAAAGAGAAATTGTTCTTATTTTTATTCTGACAAGAAAAAAAAAGAAAAAAATATATCGTTTATTATTTGTATACCTCTAAAAGTGGAACTTATTTATGCATCACTCAATTCGCGGGAAATTTTAATTAAAAAAGTTGATAGTTCAACTGAGTATTCATAATAGTTTCCTTATCTCCCTCTCTACATATGTTTGTATGTATTTATGTATGCATATACACACTTGCACATATATAAGCGTCTTTTTCCCTTTTTATCTTTTTTTTTTTTTTTTTTTTTACGCAAAGGTTGATATAAATTTGGAACACATGTACATGGACTGAAAGAGTAAAGTGTATGTCTGTTAATAGTAATAAGGGAAATAGAGTTGTCGGATTTTTTTTTTTTTTTTTTCTTTACTTTTTTGGTTTTTCTTTTTTGTTTATTTTTAAATTTTATATCACTCTTGTTTTCCCTTTTTTTTTATTTTATATTGTACAAGTATAACAATAAGGGATCTGTATAATGTTAAGAGAGTTTCTTTTATCTTAATTTTCATCATGTGGTGGAAAATTATTATTTTAAAAAATAGTAGTGAAAATATGTAAAAAAAAGGCTAAACATACTTACATATGTACATGTGTACATGTGTATGTGTTGTATATATATTTTTACAAAACTGAATATTATAGGAAATTATAATTTTTTGCTATAAGAAATTAAGGGGGAGAGGTTTTTCTTTTTTTTTTTTTTTTTTAATACTATTACTTTATTTAAAAAGCTGTAACGATTGTATAAAGATGTAGAAGTAAGCCCTTATATGTAAAGAAGTTTATAATTTTTGTGAAATCGGTAAATTAAAGGTTTTATACTGGTTATTTGTTGAATTGAAAAAAAAAAAAAAAAAAAAATAGCTTCATATGATGAGAAATATACAAAAAAAAGGAGGAAAAAAAATAAAAAAAGAAATTACAAGAACAGTAATGCACACAGAATATTTCATTAACATACATAAAATTGTTAATATTTTAAATAATTCTCAAAAATAAACATGAAGAAGTTATGTGTTTTTATTCTTATATATGCCTTCATATTTTTTGCATTAAAGCACGATGTTCATAGGAATTTCTTTGAAAAAACTTTGAATTTTTTTTTTTTTTTTTTCGAATAGGTATCACTATTTTTAATTGTATGTTTTTAAAATAATTAAGGAATTGTTCTCAATATATTCGACACTCTGATGTAATATTTGTATTGTCACTGTTTAAGCTTTTCGAGCGAACGTATGGTGAAACTAAGAACATCGTTATTTGTGTAAAAATAGGAAGCACTGTATCAGGCTTGTAATCGGGCATGTGTGTGGGTATATATATACATATATGCATACATACATATATATTTATATGTACAGACTTCCTCAGACCAATTATTGATGTCTATTTAAGTTCATTTATGTACCCTCGTACATTTGCGTCTTCCCATTTTTACCAGTAATCTTCAACTGTTAAAAGTGTGTAAGGACCCTCGTTTGAGTTATTTATTCGATGATACGGTGGAAAATAAAAATACTACTTTGGCCGTTTTAGACACAAAACATGTATTTTTATAATAAAAAGAAAAAAAAAAAAAAAAAAAAAAGAGAACAACATTCAGCATCGATGAAGCATTTTTTTGATAAATGAAAATTAAAAATAACAACGTTAATGTTAATGCTTTAAGGAAAAGAAGGCCGTTTTAATTGTGCATTTTTTTTTTTTTTTTTTTCTTATATTTGTGTAGTGTGTGTTATTTTGAGTTTTTTTTTTTTTTTTTTTTTTTTTTCATTTTAGTAATGCGGTTATTTTGAATATTTTTTTTTTTTTTTTTTTTTTTTTTTTGTGCTTTGCAAATCTCACACATGATAGATACCTAATGCGAACAAGATTCACTTTTGTAGTCGCGTCGGTGTTATAACAAAAATACTTAGTGAAGAGGTTTAATACTAAAATATTAAAGTTCCCATTTTTTTGTTTTCATTATATTTTTTAAATTAAAAAATAAAGACTTGTAAAATACATGCACTGTCTTATTATTTTTCACGTGTTATGTTAAATCATAAGAACGGAAGATATAAAATAAAAATCGCTGGTACATAAAGATAACGCAAATCAAAGCAAAACAGTTGAGGTGAGGTGTGCTTGTTCATATTACAACTGAAAACACCCACTCGACAATAAGAGGAAAAAGTATGTATAAAAGTCGTGTCCTTATGCACATGCATACACATGCTTTTATTCTTTTGTTATCGTTTTCGTTTTTTACTTTCTTGTTCGTTTTTAGTTTTAGTTTTCTTTTTCTTTTTCTTTTCCTTTTTGTTGTTTTTGTTTTTGTTTTTGTTTTTATTTTATTTTTTATTTTTTTTATTTTTTTTTTTTTTCTTCTTTTTCGTTATTTCCGCATCTCCAGTAGTTCTGGTCAACCGGAAAAATATTCCTCTTTTTATTATGAATAACACATTGACCAGAAATAAACATGACAATACAAATATTAATTTGTGTAGCGAAAAATCGGTCGAATATTTGAGTAGGCCTGTTGTCAAGGAAGCGAAGAAAGACAAGGAGCTTATCCATAATAGAAGTAATGGTACAATGCATAATAAGCTCGAGGTGGAAAAAATTGAGTGTACGGGAGGTAAGGTAAAGGTAAAAGAGGATGAGCATAACGATTACTTGTCACATGGAGGAAATGAGGGAGAACAAGTCGATATTAACCAAAATGATGAATTCAATTTATCAGATATAGTAGTTAGTACATGCAAAGTGGAAAAAAGCGATATGAAGGAGGTATGCAAGGGGAGTTCAAAAAAGTGCGAATATTTATATATGAGTGAACACTTAAGAATTCGAAATGATAAACAAATATTTGTAAGTAAATCTTTAAATGAGTATATTAATGATCATATTAATATGATATGTTCATGTGATGATACATTATTTCAAAATCTAAATGGTATGGAGAATACTTTAATGGACTTGGGGTTAAAACTCAAATTTTTGAGGCATAGGGAACGTATTAAAAGAAAGAGAAAAAAAGCTAGAAAGAATAAAAGGTCTTCACCATGCAGTAAATCAAATGGTCCGTTAAGAAATGGCACTATTACTAATGGCGAATTGCAAATAAATGGAAGTTTGTTATGGAAAAGGGGAGATATAACCGAGTTTCCATTAGAGGGCATTGAATCATTGTCTTCTTCGCTTGAAGGGGAACTTGTACCGGAATCCAAGTCTATACATGCTTCCAATACTGAATTACCGGAAAAGGCAGAAATGGGGGAGAGATCTAGAACCTGGTGCAACTTAGTCAAATCAGGAGACGATTCTGATAGCAGCTTTTTATTTTCGGACTCATCAGATAGCGAAGAAAATAGTACTGACAGTTCTAATACATCAGATGAAGAAATAATAGAACGTTTAGAATTTGATGAAGAAGAGTTGAGTAATTTGAAAAAGCTCGAAAGAGCAAAAAATGTTTATTTTAGACATATAAATGAAATATGTATAAAATATAATATGATGAGTCATTTTAATTTGAAATTTTTTGAAAAAGTAAAAAGTATTACAGATAAGAATATTAAAATGAAGCATAAGAATCTTAACGTTATGAAAGACTTAATGGAAGTAATGAGAAACATTTTTTCAAATGAAGATATGGTAAAGAAAATAGAATTAAAACAAAAGAAATTAAGAGCAGATGTTATAAATTCCTTGTTTGGTTTTCACATAATTAGTGATAACCAGCCAATGAAAATACCAATAAAATGCATGAATCGGTTAAGGTGTGAAAATCAGCCAGCTGCTAACATATTTGCCTACAGATCTTTGCAAAATAGGAGGAGAGCCGAAACAGCCCTCGATGAACTGTGGAGTGCTAGCGGTATGGGTAGTGGCAAGGGAAGCGATATGGGCAGTGGAAAGGGAAGCGGTATGGGCAGTGGAAAGGGAAGCGGTATGGGCAGTGGAAAGGGAAGCGGTATGGGTAGTGGTAAGGGAAGTGGTGTAAGCAGTGGTACAGTTAGTGGAAAAGGTGAGCAGAACCTCAAGTTAAGTGGTGATAAAAACAAATGCAGTGTGAGTTTCAATGAAGACATAAATAAAATAGAAAGTGTAACGAAGAACAGTCTAGAGAAGTATATAAATAACATCAAAAAGAGTTCAAAAATTCAAAACAAAATTAATAATTTAAAACAGTATATATTAGTAACGAATTGGAATAGCTTAAGGAAGCACAGTAATTACATTAATATGGTATATGAAGAAAGGATAGAACACAAAAAAGTATTGGCGAACTTGTGTTATAATCAAATGAAAGCTATAGAACAAAAGAGAAAAATAATAGTAGAAAGAGAGGAAAAAGAACGAATGAGATTATTAAAAGAAAATAACATGGATGAATATATTAAATTGATAAAAAAAACAAAAAATAAGAGACTGCAAGAGTTGGTGGCTGTTACTGAGAAGTTCCTAAGTAACATGACCTCCTCCATGTTATTGCAGAAAGGGGGGGGTATTGTCGAAAAAAAGATAAATGGCAGCATTAACGGTGAAATCATTATTAGTGGCAGTTGTAGTAGTAACCTTAACGATTGTAACAGTAGTGGTGGGAGTAGTGGTAGTGGTGGGAGTAACCATAATGGCAGTGGCTCTTCCGATGGAATGGGTAAAAGTGCAGGCATAACAAAACGGGACGAGAATGCGAACGAATCGCATATGACAAATTACAAAAATACGAGAGAGGAATACTATAGGTTATCCCACTCAGTTAAGGAAAAAGTAGTTCAACCATCCATTTTGGTAGGAGGAAAATTAATGCAATATCAGCTGGAGGGATTAGAGTGGTTGGTATCATTGTATAATAACAATCTTCATGGCATTTTGGCTGACGAAATGGGACTGGGTAAAACGGTCCAGACGATTAGTTTGTTTGCTTATCTAAAGGAGTTCAAATATGGTGCTAATACAGGAAGTGCAATTAGAGGAAGCGAAGGAAGTGGCACTGGCAGTGCGACTTCCAGTACCAATTTAAAGAGTATCGTAATTGTTCCACTATCAACACTGCCCAATTGGATCAACGAGTTTAGTATCTGGTGCCCAACGTTGAACGTAATAACATATATAGGTAACAAAATACACAGAAGAAATATGGGTAAGCATTTACTAGAATGCGAATTTGATATATGTTTAACAACATTCGATTTTGTAATAAAGGAAAAGACGGTACTCATGAAAATAGCTTGGAATTATATAGTAGTTGATGAAGGTCATCGTATGAAGAATAATAAATCACGATTTCATAAAATATTATCTGAGTTTAAAAGTAAACATCGTGTATTATTAACAGGAACTCCATTACAGAATAATTTAAGTGAGTTATGGTCTCTTCTTAATTTTCTTTTACCTAAAATTTTTTGCTCATGTGTAGATTTTGAAAAATGGTTTATTGAGCCATTACATAATGAAAAGGGTGTGTATGAAACTATTACAGAAGAAGAGCAGTTGTTAATAATTAATAGGCTTCATAGTGTGTTACTACCTTTTATGCTTAGAAGAGTAAAAAAGGATGTTTTAAAATCGTTACCTAAGAAGTATGAATATAATGTACACATCGAATTATCCTTGTATCAGAAAATTTTGTATAAACAAATAGAAACTAAAGGATTTAAACAAGTTAATCACAATGGATCTGTAACTACAAAGACTTTTCAAAATATTGTTATGCAATTAAGAAAAATAGTTAACCATCCTTATTTATTCTTAGATGATTATAATATTGATGAAATGCTTATCAAATGTAGCGGTAAATTTGAAGTCCTAGATAGAATGCTGCCCAAACTTGTGAAATTCAAGCACAAGATACTTATCTTTTCACAGATGACGAAGCTTATGGACATCTTATGTGACTACTTGGACCTTAGGCAGTACAAGTACCACCGCCTGGACGGAAATATAGCTCTAAACGAGCGCAAGAAAATTATAGAGGCCTTCAACCGGGGGAACGACCAGAGTGGTCAGAACGGCAAAAGGGGGGGAATCGATAATAATGGCGGAAGCCAAGGAGATGGTGAAAGTGGTGATAGCGTCGATAACGGAGGTAGATGCCAACGTGATAGAACTTTGGGGGAGAAACCGAGAGACGAGTTGGCGAATGGAGGAAATGAAGATACGATGATCTTTATCTTATCAACGAGGTCAGGGAGCTTAGGGTTAAACCTACAAGCAGCAGATACTGTTATAATTTTTGATAGCGATTTCAATCCACACCAAGATATACAAGCCATGTGTAGGTGCCATAGGATTGGACAGAAAAATGTAGTGAAAGTATTTCGATTCATTACATTATCAGAAGTAGAAGAATTAGTTCTAAAAAAAGCACAGAACAAGTTGAAAATGAATGATAAAGTTATACAAGCAGGGTTATATAACAATATTTATAATGATGAAGATAGACAAAATAAATTAAAAAATATTTTTAAAAGATATCAACAGAATGATGCCACTACACAACCCACTAATCCTATAGTTTTAAACTATTACATGGGTAGGAATGAAGAAGAAATAGATTATTTCCTCCATTTTGACAAAAATTATTTTGGGGAACACTACTTTTCCGTTTTAAACTCCCTCAGCAGGGAAGACCTAGGTAAGGGGCAATTTACTTATATGAGTGAAGACGAAGAGGGGAAGGGGAGAGAAGTTAGCGATGAGGGTGATGTCGAGATTGAAGTTGATGTTGGCGATGAGACTGACGTCGAGATTGGAGTTGATGTTAGCGTTGAAACATCTAAGCACATGATGTGTGGTCAAAGGGGGAAGGAACAAAGGAATAGTGTGAAGGATGCTGAGCATAGTGAGAATCTGGCAAAGGGCTGTTTGAACAAAAAACAAGATGATTCTTTCTCATCAGATCTAGAACACGAAAAGAACGACGTAAAAAATATAAAAGCAGAAAGTGAACAACACAATGTTACAATGTCCAATCATTCAAGTAATAAGTTAAAAAGGGGTCAACCGGGGGAACGTGATGAAGTTACTGATAAAAACAGTATTAACAGTACAGGTATATGTGCTGATAATTGTAACAACAAAAGCACTTTATCTTTCGGGGATGTAAACGATACGTCTCTTCAAGAAGGAGAAGAAATGGATCATACTATCCTCTACAATACCGCTCACAATGCTGCTCACAGTGCCTCTCACGAAGTGCAGGATGACTTCTACAGCTTCATCCTTAGGGAGGAAAATCAAAATGAAGTTGAGAGGGTCCTAATTAAAACCAATAAATTAATAAATAAGGAGGAGTTACCTTCATATCTTTTTTATGATGATACTGATGAATGTACCGAAATAAATTTTAAGAGACGACGAAAAGTTATTAACGCAAATTTAATGGAAGAGGAAAAATTGACAGAAAATGATTTTATAAAATTGATTGAGAATTCGTTTGCTGAAAAGAGTACGCATGAGGAGAAAAGGACTCTTAACGAATTGGGCGAACCGGAACAGTTTGTCACGGGGGAAGAAGAGGTTGGCATTGAAGAGGTTGGCATTGAAAAGGTTGGCATTGAAGAGGTTGGCATTGAAAAGGTTGGCATTGAAGAGGTTGGCATTGAAGAGGTTGGAATAGGAGAAATGGATAACCCCAAAAAAAAGATCTGCATAGATGGAAAATCCTGCACAGACAAGAAGACATGTGCAGATGGTAAACCCCACAATAGCGAGAACTCCACTCAGGAATTCCCCCTCAAAGGAAGTGTACCCTACAATGTCCGAAGCTCTAGCAGGAAAAAAGTATCATGTGATATAATTCGATTAAGCAATACTGGCAGCATCGCATCTGACACTCCTTCTCCAGCTAATTCGAAAAATTTATCTCCCAAGAAAAAGGGGAAAAGGAAATATAGCGGAAGCTTCAGCGAGATGAGCATAGAAAAAAAATATGCACAAGGAGATGCAGATGACGAACTAAAAAAAAAAAAAAAAAGGAATAAATAGGGAAGTAACATGGAGGTATAATTCGGGAGAATACTCGATGGGAATGAAAAAAAAGAAAAATTAAAAATTAAAAAAAATGAATGGGCCCCTTTTAGTGTGCCCCAAGACGCAGGTATAAATATGTACATATGTATACATATGCGTGAACATAAATATACATGCACATACATTTACACACATTTACACACATTTACACACATTTACACACATTTACACACATTTACACACATTTACACACATTTACACACATTTACACACATTTACACACATTTACACACATTTACACACATTTACACACATGCTTACATGTATACCCATGCACAAACATATATTTATGCGTGTCGCACTCACATCAGACTCATTTGCGCCCCCATCAGCGGCATTGCGCAAACTCTTCAAATCGCCACCTTTCCGCTTCAATATCAAAGAAAACATATATACTGCAAAAACTTAGATTTAAAAAACAAAAAAAAAAAAAAAAAAATATGGTCAGGGAAACTTCCTCCTTATGCAAATGTCCACTTGAAAGGGATGATGAACGAGCTCGTTTATTACTTCACTTTTAGAACTCTGCAAAATGAAAATGAAAAAGATACGATATGTAAAAAATGGTAGAAGCAACAAATAGAGAGGGACCTGATGCAAAATTGTAGTATCACTTGACAGATGTGCTCGTCTAAATGTGCAAAATGAATTAAACGTAAAGGAGGTGATTTATCTTTTTCTTTCTTTTGCTTTATTTTCTTTGCTTTATTTTCTTTGCTTTATTTTCTCTGCTTTATTTTATTTTCTTTGCTTTATTTTCTCTGCTTTATTTTATTTTCTTTGCTTTATTTTCTCTGCTTTATTTTATTTTCTTTGCTTTATTTTCTCTGCTTTATTTTATTTTCTTTGCTTTATTTTTTTTTTTTCCTTCTCTTTTTAAGTAGTTACAAGCTGCGCTACAACGGATGCCACCTGCTTGTGGAATTTGGACGAAATAGCATTCTTGTCGTTGTTCATAATTTTGATCGTTTTCAAGGAATGATCAATATACGAGCAGCATAACGTGTATGCCTCATACAAGAGCAACAACTGTCTAATGGTCAGCTGTTCCAAAGTAAAATTTGCACTGCAGCTTTGTGTGTTTTCGCTTTTTAATAAGCAACTGTTCACATCAGTACTACTACTACTGATACCGCTTCCCCCACTACTACTTCCACCATTGTAGCCCATTTTGATATGAAAAAACAAATTGTTAATAATGAGAAGTACATTTCTCGAGTTGTTTAGTTGATCAAAGTAATCGCTATCGTACTTTCCATTGCACTCTGTAGAGAAAACTTTCTCTTTTTTACTTTTATAGAAAGCCGTTTCCACATTTGTATCTCCTCTGTTTACATTTCCATCGGGAAAGGCGATATCTGCTATATGGGAAAGGCTATACGTGTTATCGTTCCCACAGTTAGCAATTTCTCTACTTCTAGCATTTCCAGTACGTTTGAAGCTGCCTCCTTTGACGTTCTTCTCCTCTGCAAATCCACAAGGCTCAAGGGAAGAACCATTTTTTCGAAAGTGTCTATGTTCATTCAAAATAGAATCACTGCTCCTGCTTTCACTTGATGCCCCTATTAGGGATAATTCCCCCCCCCTTTGGACGATTCCATCCCACCCTTGATGGCATTGCATGGGCTCATCCTTTTGCAGTTCATGCAATTGATGCAATTCATACTGTATTTGCTTTTGAATTTGCAAAACGTTTTCATGTGCAACCCTGTTATGTGGGACATTCCATTCGAGTAGATCACACGAGGGTATTTTAACTTTATCAATTTTGTTCATAAACTCGAATTTTTTTTTTTTTTCTTTTTTTTTCTGATATTTGTTGTTTTTGTTTTTCTCGTATATTTTCATATCATGTGAATATGCACTTTGGGAATAAGTTTCAATGATGTGGTCATCCTGGATGTACGATGTTGATGAATGAGGGAAAACAATTTCCCCATTTGCACAGTTAGAGCCCCTCCAGTCATGCATACCTGTAAGTATTCCTTTACTTCTTTTACAAAATTTACGAAGAATGTTAAAAAGTAAGGCAAAGAATAAAGTAGTACCTTGCTTGTGCATGTAAAAGCTAAATAGTAGAGTAATTTGAATTAAAGATGATAAATTATTTGTAGATACAATTTGTACAAATGAATATGTACTGTAGATATTATATTTACTATATGGGTGAAAAAATTTTGTTATATTTTTTTTTAATTCTATATGAAGTAATGCAAAACAGAGTAGATGATAATTTTTTGTTTTTATAAAAACATATTTATTCTTAATTAGTGAGAAGAAATATTCTGACCACCTGCTGTCAATATATATATTGTTGTCTATTAGTACCTTGATGAACTGAAGCAATTTTTTTATTTTTACTTTATCGAAATTTCTAATTTTTCTAAAATTTATAGCATTTTTCTTGTTATCCTCTACATCTTTTTCTTTGTTATCACAATTCATTGAGTAGCTAAAACTGTTCAAGCTATTCCCCCATCTAATACACATTTTCTTATTGCTTCTATCTAATTGACGTATCCCCTTTTTTCTGTATTTCATTTTAGTTTTTTCTAAAAAGAAGGAATTTACAATAGTATATTTCCTACTCTTACGCGTATCTGGGGGGTTGTACCTATTCAATATTTCATACAACAGTTCGTTCTTATTATATTTTAAAATTCTGTACATGTTAATAACAATCTGGGTTAAATTGTTTGAATTTATAGTATCCATGTTATCTATAATGTACCTCGATGCGCATGTTAAAAAATTTTCATCAAAATGTTTTCTCTTTGCAAGGAGTGAAACGATATCTCTAATCTCTTTTACACTGTAATACTCACTACTCTTGTTCCTTCTACAGTCAACACAAAACTTCCTGCATATATGTTTAATAGGATCTTTTAGTTCTTTACTATTGTATTTTTCTTCCATCAAAAAGTTTATCATGCCTACTACTTCGTCTGTGTGGAAGTATGCGCAGTTCTTCTTAAGGCATTGCTCCACTGCTGAGGTTAACCTATCCCAGCGTTCTTGTGCGTCCGCACCACTGCTAGTACAGCCACTTGTTCTGGAAGCGCTTCTCACACATTTGCACCATTTTGTAGCCATTTTTACATAGCTCATAATGAGATTCACATCGATATGTCTATTGAAAAAAAGTGTTGTACATCTGTGCAGGAGTTCATTACAAGTGTTCATCATTTCATTATGTTTTCTTTTCCTGTACTTTGCATAAGTGGTATTTATGTAGCACTTCCTTTTTTGTAGTACAAAGTGCATGCACCTTTTTTTTTTTATTTCACTTCTCAAATGAGGAAGAATGTTATGTGTACACAGGGTTGCAGTGGAAGAAGTAGTGATAGCGCTAGATATAGTGGACCTGGGAGACGAAGATAATGCTGAATTGAATGATTTCCTGGAATAATTATCCCCCCTCATAATAGGTGAGAGGGAATGAATTGAAAGGGTCCATTTTTTTTTAAAAATACTATTTCGAATGAAAAGAAAACAATAGCTAGAAGGAAAACGATAATAAAACCACCTTTGGTATCTCTTGTTGAAATATTTTCTTTTACATGTATTATTCATACTCTTATTTATTTCGTTTTTCAATTTTATACACGACTCTAAAAAACGAATGATCATCTTATGGTTAATGTTTGATATATCACTAGCCTTTTCGATTAATCTTAAAATTATGATAAAAAAATGGAAACAATAATATTTCATATAAATATAAAAGTTAAATACATATATGAGGTCCGTCAGAGATACAGAAATGCATGAACTGTTGTTGTGCGCATTCATCATGTTATATTTGCTACCCTCATTAAGTTTGTTACTTCTATCCATGTTACATTTTGAACATTGCTCTAAATATTGCAGCTCGTATGAAATGTATTGTGCTAGTTCGACATAAATATTATTGTTCCTTCCTAACAGATAAATTATGTGGTTCAGATTTAGTACTGCACTTTTAAGGAGGTATGAACAGCTTTTCTGGTTGTCCTTGTTTCGAAATAGTTCACATGATAATATTGGCGTGCTGCTACGTTCCGGGATAGTA
Source organism: Plasmodium malariae (assembly GCF_900090045.1). Classification (NCBI taxonomy): domain Eukaryota; phylum Apicomplexa; class Aconoidasida; order Haemosporida; family Plasmodiidae; genus Plasmodium; species Plasmodium malariae. The sequence continues at coordinate 350,668 of NC_041778.1, read as the reverse complement.
TGGGGTGAGTGGGAAATACTTCCCCCACATGCCGTAAGATCATATCGATTTATATACTTCCTTTCTAACCTACTGTCGGGCTTACCATTCCTGTTCAGCATCTTTTCGAAGAGCAACTTTTTAACTTCTCTTTTAAAAAAAAAAAAAAAAAAATACCTACTTCGTTTTTTTACATTTTTCAAATACTTTTTGTGGTCCACCAATTTTATTATTTCTTTCTGAAGATTCATCAACGGGGGAGCACGTAAGATATGTAGATTAGGGGTAAGCTCAATCCTGCTAGTAAAACAAATACCTATGCCCAAGTGTATATGTACACACAGCTATTCGGACGCATGGGTGTGTATTTACTCGCTTGTATTTTTTACGGAAGGGTGTACGTTATTAGCTCGAGTTGCGCTTATTCTAACTCCCTCTACTTCTTCCTGTTCTTATTGTGCTTGTCCATGCAATTCCGTTTCTTCCTTTACCATCGTCCATATGCTTGAAATTTGTATACAATTATTATGTACCTACTATCTAGCTATCTACTTTTTTTTTTTTTTTAGCTAGCTAATTGACAACATATTCTTGGGAAGACGTTCCTCCGTTCGTAAAAGCAGGTGTACATGTGAAGAGGCGTGAGCACATACATACCAATGCATACGTACAAATACATGCACACATACCGGTATATACGTACAAATACATATACACGTATCAATATATACGTATAAATACATATACACGTATCAATATATACGTATAAATACATGCCCACACACCGGTATATACGTACAAATACATATACACGTATCAATATATACGTATAAATACATGCACACATACCGGTATATACGTACAAATACATATACACGTATCAATATATACGTATAAATACATATACACGTATCAATATATACGTATAAATACATATACACGTATCAATATATACGTATAAATACATATACACGTATCAATATATACGTATAAATACATATACACATATCAATATATACGTACAAATACATACACACATATCAATATATACGTACAAATACATACACACATATCAATATATACGTACAAATACATACGCATACTTACACATACGTGCACGTACGAACGCGAGTGCAAATTGCTGTGTGGGTTAAGGACACTCCTCAGTGTAAGCAATTTTTTTTTAAGCCTCACTACAACTATTTTTTTTTAAAACTGCAATATTTTTGCAGCTGCACATATATATATATATATAGCATATGCACACAAAAAACTGATGAAGTATGGTATATACTTTAAACTTTTATCAAATTAAAAAAAGAGGTAAGAAAAACAGCGTTTTATATGCTTGATGCTAACATTTGTTCAGTCGTTTTTGTACAAATGCAGGCGTATGCGTATGTTCGTAAGTATATACATCGAGAACGACTCCCACTTTTTTGGAACTTTTCTACCTTGCTTTTTTTAAAAATGAAATATGCATAAAAATATGCAGAAAAAAAATAAAATACTGAAATAATAAAACAATAAAGTAAAAAAATTATTTATTTACAAAAAAGTATTTTAAAGTGTTTATAAAAAAAAAAAAAAAAAAAAAATGTTCAACTGCCGCTCTTCTTTTTTATCGAAATGGCGACTACCGTCACTCTCCTTTCTTTACTTCGCTGAAAAAAAAAAAAAGTAAAAATAAAAAAAGTAAAAGGTAAAAAGTGAAAGGTAAAAAGTGAAAGGTAAAAAGTGCGTAATAGGCAGTAGAGAGTAAAACGCAAAAACAGAACAAAACAAATGGGTCAAAAAACCAGTCATAAGCAAATAAAAAGTAGTTCGCAACTCCTTCTTCACCATGATATGCACCCCTCCCTCCTTCAAATGGTAAGAAAAAAGGGTAGTGCTATAAACACGCATATTATTTTATATATGTACAGGCATATTGGTTAAAATTTGAGTAGAAAAGCACATTGCAGGGATGGTGTATATGTATATGTATGAAGCTTGTATGTATCTGTTATGCATTTGCGTTAGTAGGGAACAGGAGAAGGAGCTTGACTAACCTCGATGTACTTATGTAGTGTGGGGTTGTAGGGTTGCTTGGCAAAATTGATTACATCAGCATAGTCGTCATCTGAGAAATCCTCCTTGATGGAAAATTTATTTGTAATTACATTGTCGTTCATAAGTAGAGTTTTACTATTAACCTTAATATCAATGTGGGATGTAACGTCGACAGATTTTTTTCTTTTACCCTTGTTAGAAATGTTTACATTAGCCGAGTTTACATTAGCCGAGTTTACATTAGCCGAGTTTACATTAGCCGAGTTTACATTAGGCACGTTTACATAAGCCGAGTTTACATTAGGCACGTTTACATAAGCCGAGTTTACATTAGGCACGTTTACGTTAGCCCCGTTTCGAATGTTATGTAAAAAGTTGTAGTAAAAATTAACTATATCTTGCACTAGGTAAGATGCTCTCAAGATATTAGTTCCAACAGCATATATACAGATTTGATCGTTTGAAGGAATAGCACAACTGTTAGCCTTTTTGATATCCCCTTCAATTAGGTGTTCCACTTTTTTTGTTTTACTATTCAACGTTTTTAAAATTTGTTGATAGTAAATATTAATAGGTTTGTTAGATGCGATATATATATCTGTTTTTTTCTTTCTTAATACTGGTGAGTATTCTTTTTGAATGGTTTCGATAGTAACCTCTTTCTTTTTCTTCTTTTTCCTTGCACTGTTTGCCATGGCTGTTATGCGATTAGTTTGAGTGCTGTGTATACACTATATATCTACATAAGTAAACATATGTATTCATGTATATACTTACTCAACCCACAAACACACTTGACTGTTTATGGTTCTTTTACGGTTTCTTCTTAACCAACGTGATAATTTAATAAAACCTAAAAAGTAAGGGGAAAAAGGTAACTTATAAGTATTTTAGCACAATCTTATTAAGATGAAAAGATAAAAAAAGAATAATTTTTAAAAGAGAACTTTATAGGTGCGTTTTAAAAAACTAAGTATCTATCAAGAAACAAAAAATGTACAATGAGGAATGTTTTGGAAAAAAAAAAAAAAAAAAAAAAAAAAAAAGAGCATAAAAAATGCAAAACAGAGGGATAATGCTATTACATTATATGAGCAAAGGTCACTTTTGTACAGCTTGTTGATGGGAAAAATGAAGAAGTTAAAATGAAAAAAGGCATACGCGTAACACTTATTTCGATTACAAAAAAAAAAAAATAAAAAAATAATGATAATAAGGTTAACAGTGCAAATGCTGCTATAAGGGGAGAGGTATTCAACGGTTCAGTTATGGAAGGTGCAAATTTTTTACCTTTTTTTTTGGCTGTTCTTTGATAATATTTTTCCTTTTTTGGCTGTTCTTTGATAATATTTTTCCTTTTTTGGATATTTTTTGATAATAATTTGATCTTTTTTTTTGTCATTTTTTGGGCCTTTTTTTTTTTTTTTTTTTTTTTTTGTTTCCCCCATGCATTAGTGCCTTCAGTCAACGCTCGTTACAAACAACTCATGTATCATGTAAAACATTCCCACCCACATAAAAGACTTATAACTCCTCCTTTTGCAATTCCGATGAGAGGTGAAAATAAAAAGTTTTCGAACAACGTCCATCAGTTAGAGGCTTGGTTAAAAATGAATAGAGCATCAACAATAACATGAAATTAGTGAAATACATATTATCTTCAGCACCAGTAGGAATAATAATAAAACAAAAAAAAAAAAAAAAAAATATAAATCTATGCAATTTTATATATACAGAAAGTAGTCGTCATTTTGTGAGTACTTCAAAGGGGGTATATACCTATAGCACAATACAAACAAATGAACAGAAAACATTTTTAATAGATTTAGAAATACTACGAAAGGAGTTAATTCTTCATCTACATGGTGGTAACTCTTACCCGAGATATGAGTTAACTGAATCTGGTCTAACATGTTTTAGTAAGTTCTCGACGTCATATAATGGAAAGAAGAGGAATGAAAATGCCTTCGGAGGGGAAGCATCATTTTTAGTGGATCAGGGAAGCATTACAGATGTTGCAGCAGGAAAGGAGTGGCGTAGTGAAGATGCGATCAATAATGAAGAAGCGATCAGCAGTAAAGAACCGATCAGTAGTAAAGAACCGATCAGTAGTAAAGAACCGATCAGTAGTAAAGAACCGGTCAGTAGTAAAGAACCGATCAGTAGTAAAGAACCGGTCAGTAGTAAAGAACCGGTCAGTAGTAAAGAACCGGTCAGTAGTAAAGAACCGGTCAGTAGTAAAGAACCGGTCAGTAGTAAAGAACCGGTCAGTAGTAAAGAATTTAGTCGTAGTAAAGGAGCCAGTTGTAGTGAGAGGCTCTCCTTCGAAGGAGCAATGCAACGACACGTAGAGGAGGAAGTTGCATCTATTACAGCTTTGGTAAACCAAATGAGCTTACATGATATGCTCGTACTGAATGAAAAGGTGAAGAAGAAGAATCTCTTTAAGGCATTTTTTCTAAAATATGTATATCACAGTGACCTAGTTAATAAGAAAATAATGGAACAAGTAAACAATGATACTGTATTATCATTCTTTTATGTTTGTTCTGGGTATTATATGAACCCTGATGAAATATCCACTGGTAAGAGCAGTACATATTTTAAGGAGATACCTATTTTATGTAAGCATGTGCTTCAGTCACTGATGCGTTTAATATACAAATTATTTTTTTTCTTAAAATTGAAGGAAATAAATGAATTGACTATTACATTATTTAGACTGTACAAAATAGATCCTTTCCTTTTCACCGATAATCCATTGGAGAGATTTGTTAAGAAGTTTTCATTCCGTCTGTCAGAGTTTAACAGATCTATGTTGGGGTGTACTGAAAGGTTGGACACATTAGTGAGCAGGAGGGTGAGTAGGAGCAGGAGCATGGTCAGGCGTTGGAGTATTGATGGAATGGTCGGTTGTAAGGCAAGCAGTATACACAGAGGTAGTGGTGTTGTAGAGCTGGAGAGTCAATGCCTTCACCTGAGAGATGCCGCCAAGTTGCTGTACCATATAGTGAACCTCAATGAGAGCATGTTGAAGAGTAAAGATAAAGTTAACAGTTGCAGATTGAGCTCATTATACACTGATTTTATAAAAAATATCCTCATCTTCTGTGCAAAGGATATAAAGAATGAAGAAAGAGTAAAGGATATATATCTTTGGAAAAGTTGTATGTCATTACTCTACAGCTTAACCATTTTATATACTGAAAAATTGCATAGTATTATTGTTGATAATTTTGAAAATTCTATGATGGCATTTATTTGTTCTCCTTTTTTCAAATTAGATAATATAACAATTATTAACTACTTGGAACTGAATCATTTTTTGTTTAACCAGATACATAACATACATGAAAATCAGTCATGTTATTATTTTATCGATATGAGAGCATCTTTACATCAAAGTGTTTGTAATATAAATAAGTCTATGCCTCCCAACGCTTGTAACTTTTCCTATGTGTTTACTAGTACTGATGGAATAGAACAGGATGATGTGTTACACTTAGAAGATTTTATCAAGTTTGCGCATTCGTTGTCCTTCTATCAGAGAAAAGTAATCCGCACGAGTGAAAGTCTAGGAGAAGCAAAAAGATGGATGGACATACAGAAAAAGAAGTGGAAAGAAATAGAGAACGTGCCAGAAAAGGACATAAATAAGAAGGGTAAAACAAATGCTAAAACTGATATCATTATTGACCTTCGAAGTGACGATGGAACCAACGATAAATCGAAAAATCAAGGGATTCTTGTTAAAAAAATTATTCTATCGCTGTTGCCGCACATCGATAATTTAGTTGAAAGATGCGTCTTCAAAATGTTCGAAGCAGATGAGGGGAAGTCAATGGAAAGAAGGAAAAATAAGCATATTTTATGTAGTGATAAGATTAACCATGAGGGGGAATGGTCTAGTTGCTCGAGCAATATCCACCCAAAGGATACATACAAAACGAGTGAAAAGGAAGAGCACGTGAATGATTTGAAAAGGAAAAAAAAAAATGACTTGACTTTAAAAAACGAATTAATTGGTAAGGAAAATTCAAAGAAAGACTTCCTAAAATGTAATGAAGATAATGCTATGTACGGATTGCTAAAAAAGTTAAGTCATTTGTTGAACATATGCTACGAACACAAAATAACGAATTTGAGGATGTTGTATATAATAACCTTCCTCCTTTCTAAGTGTAAAAGAATCGACTTGGTAGTGTTAAGCAATATTCTAAATGTTTTTTCAAAAATAAATTATTGCTATGATACATATTTCGTTAGCTTTTATTTTGCTAATTATGTAGAGAGGGTTACACTGGAGGAGGATATTTTAAGAAGATACTTTTTTGAAAAAATGGATAAGGGAATGCCACTCTCGGGGGGTTTAAGCAGTAGGATCAGTACACGAAGCGTAGTGGTAGATGCACCAAACGTGGCAGACACGTTAGATGAACGACACTCTATAACACCAATACGTGATAAGCAGCCGGGGAAAGGGGAGGGGGGAGGAAAAAAAAAAATGTTTACCTTTTATGTATGGAGGGCTTTTCTAAGGAACATGAAGAGAAGCGTACTTGATGAGGAAATATTAAAAAACTTGCTGCCCGTGAATATGACAAAAATTGTGAATGGATTGATATATTACAGAAATATAAATAAAAAATTGATAGAAATAATTATTAAAATAATTTCAAGGCAGTATAACAACAAGAGCGAGGAAGGGGTAAAAATTGGGGAAAATAAAAAAAAAAAAAAAAAAGAAGAAGAAGAAGAAGAAGATGATGAAGAAAGGAAATGTAAAAAATCTGACAAGGGAAATTTTAACATAATTTGTTTAGGATCCCTTCTCAACTACATGAGTTTCACAGATGACATTCAGTGTTATGATCTAAATGTAAAACTAATAAAATTAATAAAAACTAAGATATTAATGGAAGAGAATTCATTCGATGCTAGGTTGTTATGTGGTATATATATTAGTTACTCAAGATTAAATATATATGATAAGTCTATATTTTATTTAATATATAAAAGATTAAATATGAAAAAATTAAATGTCAAGAATATTCTGAGTATTGTGTCTTATTTAAACAAAATGGGAATATACGATAAAGAAATTTTGTGTAATTGTTTTACTATAATTTTTACAAATAAAATGGATGAAATAAAAATGCACTTACCTATTTTAGTGCACCTCCTTTTTATATTAACATCAATAAGTCAACTGTACCTGTTCAACAATATGATTCTTATATTAACATATATATTTACTCTTGTAAAACATATACACAAAATGGGCATAAATAGTAATTTTCGATTTAAAGGGGCACTCACATATAATTTCTACTCAATGCTACTCATAGCTTTGCATACATTATACCATCTCATTCTGACCACACACATATTGGGTAGTCGCACTAATTTATTACACCATGTGAATATCAAATATTTGTATATTTTAAAATCTTTATTATATCAAGATTATGGAGTTAAGGGTCTAACTGTTGCCACTAATTCGGATATTCAAAAAAATGTTTTACATTGTGTGAAAGAAGTAATAAAAAGTAATAAGGTTGATATTGTATATGAATATAGCATTAAAGGCACACCTTACCTTATTGATGTAGTTTTATTTCAAGGCAACTTGTAACATATATTATGCAGTTAGTTTAGCATACATTATTCCATCCAACAACATATAATTACACTCTTGATGGATATAATGCCCCGTTTTTCTATTGGATGTTTGCACACCTGTATATGTGCTACACGTGTAAAATGGGCCTTCTACTGAATTTGCTAAGCCTTTTTTTTTTTTTTTTTTTTTTTTTTTGCCTCATTTTGTTGTAGCTCATTCTGGTAAATGATAATATTAGTACTTACAGCGTTCACATGTTCATATTATATGAAAGCATTTTTTTCTGTCTTTCTTACGATCAAACTTTTGCTGGAGTTTTAACCGTAATGTTGTTACTGGGGAAGAAGTAAATATAGGGGCTATTATATAAAGGTTTGTAAGATAATATATATATATATATATATATATATATATATATATATATATATATATATATATTTTTTTTTTTTTTTTTTTTACACTACGAACAAGTTAGAAAATACATTGTTTCGTATTTTATATTAACGGGGAAAGAGCCAAACGATTGGGCAACTGGACCCATCCTTTGTTCACGTAAAAATAATTGCATATTTTTTTGCTAACTGGTACGTAATTATCTCGTATATTTGAGGCCACTTGATAAACGGTAAGAAAAACAAGCAGGAAAACATGTACGCACGTAATGCAAACAGCCATGCGTATGCCTAAGTTACATTGTTTTCCCGTATGTTTTGGTATACTTTTTAACGAAAAAATAAAAAATATACAAATTTTGTCAAAGAAGGGGGAAATAATCTATGCTAAATTGAAAGGGTATATTGTACTAGATTTTTTTTTTTCTTTTCCATCCTTTTTTTTCAAAATGTATGCCATATTGCCGTAAAAAAATATATAAAATGATATAACTATAGCTACAAAAAAAAAAAAAAAAAAAAAAAGTCAACATGTAGCATGTACTTTTTGAAGTGCGACCGGTAGCAGATTTGTATACTAACGAAATTTTATCATTTATTTTTCTGTTAATCGTTAATAAGGGATATGTAAACAAGGTGGGGGAATAGAAAAGAAAAACAAAAAAAAAAAAAAAATGAAAAAGTTCAATAATACGTACATATAGTAATTGCCTCCATAATTGTACAATATAAAATGTATAATACATACACACGTATGTACATACGTTCGTTCATTAATAATTAAGCGCGTGGAACTGCGCACAGAAGGAGCGGTAAATAGCAGTGAACGAACAGAGGGACTTAAAAAGTAATACATTAGCACCAAGTATATTTCATAATTAACACAGTAATAGATACAAGTTCAAATATTGCAAAAAACGTACGAAATTGAATTGACAAAAATGTAGAGTTTTATTTTTCCATATCATGTAACGAGAGCGTTAAAATAGGATTTCTTAAATTTTTTCAGAAACTTTGAAAATAGTTTGACTGTGCAAATAAATTGGCAGTGAATATAAATTGGCAGTGAATATAATTTGGCCATCATTGTAATTTGGCCATCGATGTAATTTGGCCATGAATATAATTTGGCCATCAATGTAATTTGGCTATGAAAATGATTTAGTGTTAAAAATATTTTGGGCTATTCGAGCTTTGTAATGTATGTGAACATCTAATATGTGTTAGCTTCCAATATATGTTAGCTTCCAATATATGTTAGCTTCTAATATGTGTTAGCTTCTAATATGTGTTAGCTTCTAATATGTGTTAGCTTCTAATATGTGTTAGCTTCTAATATGTGTTAGCTTCTAATATGTGTTAGCTTCTAATATGTGTTAGCTTCTAATATGTGTTAGCTTCTAATATGTGTTAGCTTCTAATATATATGAACTTCTAATATATATGAACTTCTAATATATATGAACTTCTAATATATATGAACTTCTATATATATGAGCTTATTTTTTGCGCATATTTTTGTATTTTTTTTTTTCGCCCTGCCAACTCGGTAAATTTTCAAAATTGTTTGTAATTTTCCACCTGCACAAGTTAGGCAATATACGATAAAATATGATAAAAAAAAAAAAAAAAAAAAATTAAGCATAAATATAGAAATAATTAAGCATAAATAGAGAAATAATTAAGCATAAATATAGGTATAATTAAGCATAAATATAGAAATAATTAAGCATAAATATAGAAATAATTAAGCATAAATATAGAAATAATTAAGCATAAATATAGAAATAATTAAGCATAAATATAGAAATAATTAAGCATAAATATAGATATAATTAAGCAAAAATATAGATATAATTAAGCAAAAATAAGAAAAGTACAGTAAAATAAAGCCAATCTGGCAAGATATGCAAAATAAAAACAATCTGACAAAATACAGCAAAACAAAGTCATTCTTGCAAAATAGGTAAGTTACCCAGCAGGGGAAGGCTTCGCGAAAGATGGAGGGCAACCCGTACATGTTCAAGAGCCTCGTGCAGATCTACGAGGAGTACTTAAATCTTATAATCCATCGAGTTAAGGGTTATAAAGTGCTAATTTTAGATGACGAAACAAAAACAATCATTTCTCTTATTTTTTCACACTCGTATATATTAGAAAAAGAGATTTTTTTAACCCTTAATTTTAATGACAGTAACATATTTGAAGATATAAATAATAGTAGTAATAAAAATGAAAAATTTGATTTTAAAAATTATAAAATAAAAAATTTGAAGCATTTAAAGGCTATATTTTTATTGAGACCCACGCATACTAATATACTAAAACTAATGAGAGAATTAAAGAAACCAATTTTTTTAGAATATTATTTATTTTTTACTAATGTGTTAAGTGAAAAATTTATTGAAAAGTTAGCTAAAGCTGACGAGTTTGAGGTAATAAAAAACATCATGGAATACTATATTGATGGATATGTGTTACATGATAATTTGTTTTCCCTTAACATTGACTATACATCCTTTTTATATAAAAGTGGTAAGGACTCGTTGAGTGATAAAAGGAAGAAGAGTCAGAGTATGAAGAAGTATGGTAATTCGAATAGCAGCAGTGCCGCGTTACATAAATACGATATGCTCACCATTGACGAGTTTAACGAAATGAAGGATGAAGAAGGGAATTCCGTCTTTTACCAAAATTATGCCATCAACAACAAGGATAATGTTGGAGTTAGCGGAAGCATGACCACTGGTAGTGATAATCCCATGGGGATGGAGGACGATGTGCATAGTTACTCCAGTTTTATCCTGTTTGAGAACCAAGTTGTAAATCGAATAGTTGAGGGTTTGTTTTCCCTTTTATGCTCTATTAAACAGGTGCCAGATATTATATATAATAAACATTCATCCATCTGTAAGAATATTATAGACTTACTAAAAATGAAGATGTTAAAACATGAATGTGTCTTTTCGGGGGTATTAGAAGCATATGAAAAGTACGAAAATTTAATTGAGAAACAGAGAATGGTAAACCATCCAGTAAATGAAATGAATTATCAACTGAACAATATAATGAGTAATCAAAATGTAAATACAATAACAGAAGGGAATTGTTGTTATATGTTAATTATTGATAGGAGTGAAGATCCTATCACTCCATTACTAACCCAGTGGACATATCAAGCTATGTTACATGAACTTATTGGAATAGATAATAATAAAATAAATTTAGAAAGTAATAAGGAAGAAACACAAATAGTTATGTCTTGTATATACGACGAATTTTATAATAATCATTTATTTGACAATTTTGGCGATTTAGGTAAAGCAGTAAAAAATTATGTAGATGCATATCAAGAAGAAACTTCGAAAAAAACGAACCTTGAATCTATAGATGATATACAGAAATTTATAGAAGTTTATCCTAACTATAAAAAATTGTCAGGTAATGTTACAAAACACGTAAATATTTTACATAAATTTTCCGAAATAGTAGAGAAAAGACAATTATTTTTTATTTCCGAGATCGAACAATCCATAGCCATATATCATAAAAAGAGCGAACATTTCAAACAAGTTATTGATGCTATTCGTAATTATAGTTATACAAACTATGATATTTTGAGGCTATCTTTGTTATACTCTTTAAAATATGAAGATGAGGAGCATATCGAATTAATTAAAACAGAATTAACAAAAAGAAATATAGATAAGGATCAAATATTGCTAGTTGATGCTTTACTACTATATTCTAATGAACAAACAAAAATTAATCAACTTTTTAAAGAACAAACTTTTTTAAATTTTGCTAAAACAACTATAACTAGAACTATAAAAGGAGCTTCCAATGTTTTTACTCTACACAAGTCGTACATTTACTATTTAATAGAAGATTTAATTAAATCAAAATTGAATAGTCAAATATATACTACTACTAATCTGTTAAATATAGAACCAAATGCAAATAAGAAAGTCAACTCTATGGTTATATTTTTCATAGGAGGTGCTACCTACGAAGAGTACAGAGATATACAAAATTTAGCCAAAAGGTATAACATTACCATTCTCCTTGGATGTACGCAAGTACACAACTCCCAGTCTTTCTTGGCCGACGTGTTGCAGCTTGTTAAGACTTGATTCGTGTTTTGGCCCTCCGACCCACTCCGCGATCTTCCAGGCCAGGGGGGCCACTACCCACCCGCGCAGGGCACCTCAGCAGAAAAAAAGACAAAAAATTACAAGTACAGAAAAAAAAGCAGAAAAAAATGGTAAACACTACAAAATGTTAAAAAACGAGGACGCAGTTTTTCACTGCCATTCTGATAATTCTTTGATTGTCCTTAGGCATCCACTTTTTTGCGTTTATTTTTCTGCGCTTCAGCGGTGAAGTTCGTTTGCTGTTTACTTGTGTACCAATATCTTTTTTCCATATTCAAGCGCTATCGTTATACCATTATTCTACCATTATTCTACCATTATTCTACCATTATTCTATCATTATTCTACCATTATTCTATCATTATTCTACCATTATTCTATCATTATTCTACCATTATTCTACCATTATTCTACCATTATTCTACCATTATTCTACCATTATCTACCATTATTCTACCATTATTCTACCATTATTCTACCATTATTCTACCATTATTCTACCCTACCATTATTCTACCATTATTCTACCATTATTCTACCATTATTCTACCATTATTCTACCATTATTCTACTATTATTCTACTATTATTCTACTATTATTCGTTTGATTTTTTTCTGTTATTCGACTAATTTTTTTTTTCTCGCCCCCCTTGATCCACATTTGGATGTTTCTCTTCACTTTTGTATTAAAATTTTTTGATTTTTTTTGTTTTTTCGAAAATTTAACCTCTGAGTTACTTTTCTTTTTATATGAAGTCATATAAATTCAAAATGCAACATGACCATATATGCACATTATGAACATTGTGCAGAATTATATTAATACATGTTCTATATAACATGACCGTGCCATATAATATTTCATTGAAGGGTGTATCAGTGAATGTACTTGAACTTTTTGGGAATAGTTCTACGTATGTACGCATTGCTTACGTGGGTGAATATATATCCTATTTGTAGTAGCATAAAAGTGCATTGCTGCTCACATTGGTAAGCAGTATATACTGTTCGTGAACACTTTGCAGATATGTATTTCCGCGCGCTGTATAATTTGCAAAATGGTTAATAAAAATATATTCGTAACATGTACAATGCAAAATGTAACATGTAAAATAGAAGGGGATGGACTGAAAATTTTAAGAGGTCCGTTTTAAAGGTATTGTCTCTCCTTATCGAACATTTCACATGCACACATATTGACAAAAAAGAAAAGAAATAAAAAACAAAGAAAAACTCATGATAGTTTACCCACATTTTTGTAGCATCAGAACATTTCGCAAAAGGAAAAAAAAAAAAAAAAAAAAAAAAAAAAAATATTACACCACAGAAATACACGTATATACATATGCGCAATAAATGCATCGTGTATATTTCGATAGCATGTGAGCAGGTTGACATATGCATATATATGTGGTATTATGTGTATGTTCACCTTATTTTTTAGTTAGACCATTTCACATTTTAGAAGAAAAAACAAAGCATAACATGCAGAAGTTCGGGCATGAAACGGACTTAAAAAAAAAAAAAAGATACAAACGAACAAATGAACAAACGAACAAACGAACAAATGAACGAACATGCAAGGAACATGCAAGGAACATGCAAGGACACGCAAGGACACGCAAGGAATATTCAAGGAACAAATAAAAAACAAAGATCATACCCATGTAAGCATACCCATATGCATAAATACACACAAACGATAAAATTTGGGAAAAACGAAATAAGCACTCAGCGAATGCTTCCCCGTACATTAGTGAGGGTAAAAGTTTCACACATGTTTGTAAAAAAAAAAAAAAAAAAAAAAAATACAAATTAAGAAGAAAACAGAAAGAGCTATAAGAGCAATTATTTTATTTTTTTTTTTTTTTTCCCCTACTCCAAAAAGATATACGCGAAAGACTAATTTTTCCCGTATTAATTTCAACTATTCGCACAACTCTCTCCTTGGCAAAAGACTATTAATGCTGTGCCTATTAGATAAGGATTAACAAATGATGAAGAGTAAATCAGTACATTTATATCGCTATAAGGTAAAAGATGACGCATAACAGAGCATATATTTTATCAGTAGAAAAACAAAATCTACACACAAGTGCGAAAAATGTAGATTTAATCTCGTTAAATAATGAGGAGAAATATGAAATAAAATTAAGCCCCAAATATATTCATGGTTATTATGCAGAAAAAAATAATATCATTAAATTTTCCCTTAAAAACATTATTTATACCTTCAATAATTTGATAGTTATATACGATTTGTTCAGTAGAAGTCAAGCTATTTTTTCTGAACATGCGAATAAAGTAATAAAAAAAAATTTTTACAGCTTTAAAAAAAAAAAAAAAAGAAAGAAAAGAAAAGAAAAGAAGTAGATATTGCTTCCAATACTCCCAATATTCCAAATACTTCCAATGCTCCTATGATTTGTCCTTAACTTCTTAACATGTTCCATGTGTGTAGACAAATGTATTGTTCATTAACGTTTTTGTTTTTATTTTCTCTTATTTGTGTATCGTTTCACGAATAAAAAAGGGTGTGCAGTGTAGGAGGTTTTGCAAAGGGTAAGTATATTAATATGACCTTTTTTTTTCTTTTTTTTTTCTTATCTTTTCTTTCTTATCTTTTCTTTCTTATCTTATCCTATGCTTTTTTTTTTGCGCGCATTTTAGGTAACCATTATCAGGTGCAAGGAAAGTTGTAGTACCATAATGAGTGGAGAAGAAAGCAAAAACAAAATGAAAATATATTTATGGAATAAATCTAATTTTAAAATTTTAATTACCATAAAAATAAAAAGAAGGTTTTTTTCGGACATACAGTATTTAAACGACACACATATTTTATTGCTGTGCAATTATTCTGATAAATTAATATTATTTGTTTTTTCTGTGATATATAATCATGAAAAACAATATGCACAATTAAAAAAAAAATGTGTGCATGTTGTTAAGAGGGTACCCCATTTTTATATAAAGAGAAATGGAAAAATAAAAAATGGAAACATAAATAATATTCTCGCGAATATAAAAAAGAAGTTTGTAATGAAAGAATGGAAAACTGTGTATAGTAGCACTTACGGATTTACGAAAAAGTACACAAAAAATTATGCACATTTAAGATATTTAAAAAGGAGGGACAGTAGATGGAGTAGCAAATGGAGCAGAAAGAGGAAGGAAAGTACGAATGATAATTTACGCCTCAGTGGAACAGATATAGACACATCACCCACTTGTGAAGAGACGAAAAAGAGATTGTCTAAAAAGAAATATTTTAAAAAGATCAAGGAAACCGCTGATGGTTTTGTGTACATAAAAAAAAAAAAGAAGGACGACTACGTTGAGGATGCTTCTTTTTATTATATCACATTTGTAAAGCTATTTAATAAAGGGGGAAAAAATCGGCTGAACAAATTTTTAAAAAATTTTAAAATATTTACAGACATCGATCATAATATATGTATATTTAACAAAGAGTATGTATTTGTGTACCTGATAAAAAATTATGTGCTCTATGAAAAGTTAAAATGTAAAAGCTTTAAGTGTAAAGTCTTTTCGAATAATAATTGTTCGTCTTTGTTAGAGAAGCGAGATCTTCATTTTTTTTCCTTTGTTTCGTTTGATCTGTTTATAAGCAATTTGCTCTCGCACCACCGCGCGGAATTGTGTGCTAATGGGAATATGGACATTAATGCACAAATCATTGTAAACGATAATGCAGAGCTATACACAGAGGGAGAGGGAAAAAAGGAACATGCAGATAAACAGGTGAATGAAGATAACCTCTCTCATAACAGCTATTCAAGAGCAGAAAATTTTTCGAATGATAGTATTCCAGATTCTCTTTACAAATATATAGCTAATCAATTTAACGACTTCTTTAACGATAAAATTAGCGTTATTGAAATTATTAACGTTTTGTACATAAACGAAGGTGACGACATTAGCATAATACTTAAGTTGCCGAAATGTGTTGGGACAAAAAAAAAAAATTATAAACAGTTCATGCGAAAGGAGGAGAACAAAAAGAAGATGCACAGTTTAGATCATAGCTCTAAATGCAAAAAGTACTTTGTCGTAGGTACAGAAAGAGGTGTAATTATAATCGTAGATTTTTTAAAATCCCACAAAGTTGTACATTTAGAAAAAATTTGCAATGATAGTATTGTTTCCATTTTTATTTTTCAAAATAGTATTTTAATTCTGACCCGTTCAGGTGTTCTATTTTTTATGAACATGAATAATTTTGTTATATATAAAAATGTAGATATATTTGAGATAGGAAATAAAAATGGCACCTCCTTTTTAAGTAGCAATTCTTGGGACAGTTATGTCGACGACTCCTGCAATATGCAGAAAGAAGGGAAGTTGTCAAGATCTTTTAAGTTACATAGGTTTTTCAAAAATACCTGCACGGTTAATAATATGTGTGCACACAAATTTCGGAGTATGATTAAAAATAAAAAAGAAAAGAATAGTCTTTTATGTTGTGAAGAAAGAAGTAGGAATGACTATTTTAACCATGACTCGTTGGATAACATTGAGAAGAGGAGAAATAAGAGGAATTATCCAAAGAGATATATACATTCATGTTGCTTATCAGATATGTACACGTTAATAATAGGGACAACTTTTAACGAAATAATTATGTACAACATAATAACAAGTGAGCTAAGTTTCATTTATAAAAAGTGTTCCAAGATAAATGATTTCTCATTGGAAAATGATCATATCATTTATAATAGTGAAAATTGTTTGTACAAAATGAGCATATTTAATTATAATTATTCCTTTAAGTTTTTAACGTTAAAGAATATTAACGTGACAGCTTTTTTATTTTACTCAGATGATATGCTAATTTGTGGCACCTTAAAAGGCAGTCTATATTTCTTTAGTATTTCTCATGGAAAAGCAAAAATTATTAATCGAGTGCAGAAGAGGGAATTTGCTCACGAAGGGAAAGGGCCTGTCCGCATGGGTAATACGGCTAGTAAAGACGAGAGTAACAATGCAAGTAGCACTGCTCGTAATGCTATGCGCAATAGTACACACAATAGTGCTCCTAATAGCGCATGTAACAGGGCAAGTTGTGGTGAAGTCCTTTTTTCCATACACAAAAAAATTTTTCATGGCTGTTCAGGCAAAACGAATAGCGAGGTTAAAACAGAAGAATGGAGGGACAAAATAATAGGGCTGAAATTAAATAAGTCGAAAAAAATTTTATTGTGCTCTTTTCCAAATAATGTTTTCTTATTCAGGTTAAGGGTAACAGGTAATGAGAAGGTCCTTTTGGAATGCATGCGGCGTATTGATATGAGTAATATTGTACAAGTATTTCTACTGCAAAATTTCGACAATCTGTTTTATATCACAACGAAAGGGAGTACCAGTGGAAGTAGAAGTGATAGCACCGGTGGAAGTAGAAATGGTAGCACAGGAGGAAGTAGAAATGGTAGCACCATTGGCAGCACGAGGGGGAGCAACCATGGAGGGACCACTGCCGGTAATAAGAGCAGTACTCGTAGAAGTAACTATGGTTTTCATCTGTGCTCTTTCAACATGTCAAAAGCTAAAAACAAAAAAATGAATTATTTATATTATAATATCCTATTTGAAAACACATGGTTTTATAATTTCTTCTACTACAAGGATGAGAATTTTATTCTGTCTCAGAGTAATGTAGACAAAGGAACAGGTGAATGTATAACTGTTATGAACTCGTCTACATTCGTAGTGTATACCTATTCCATTAGGAGGTCCGCAAACTGCAGTAACTTAAACAATTGGAGTGAAAGTGAAAACTATAGGAAGAAGTCCTATGAGACGATATATGAAAATAAGAAAAAAGACCTCTTACATGTCAAAGCAGAACAAAAGATTACAAGTAAATATTCTTATTCAAATAAAATAACAAATGGGATTAACTGCCATACGGGTTGTAACATTTTGAATTATGGTTATAAAAATGTCCATACAGATATGCACCTTTTTTTGAAAAATAGAAAACCACTGTGCGGTGTTCATAAAATTATTTTCAACAAAGCAGTAGAGGGTGAACCTATTATAGGGAGGGATAGTCAAGAGAACGGGGAAGTGAAAGAAGAAGTGGAAGGGGAAGAACAAAGGAAGAATAAAAGCAAACTTAATGAGAGAGAAAACATTAAAGGGACAGGAAAATTTGAAAAAAGGGTAACCAAGCAAGTAAACATTCTTACATATGAGGAGATGAAAGGAAAAATAAAAAAATGTGGAAGCATTAATAGAACACCATCTTACCATTTGAAAAGGAAAGAGCAAACAAGAACGCGTATTCATTGTAGGAATAATATTTATGATAAGCAAAGGAACATATACAGTAAAAGTTTTAGCTCAAAAAAAAAAAATAAAATTTTATTAAAAAATAATGTTTTACAATTAAATAAAGATGGTGAAAAATTTCGAGGAAAACAAGTTAACCGCAATGAAGGGAAAATAAAACATTATACGAAATATAAATTATTAAGGAATATTTTAAGGAAAAGGAAAGAAATTGAACTGGGTAATTATAAAGGATTAATTAGTGAGAATAATTGTACTGGAAGAGCACAAGCGGGAATTAAAAGGTCCTGTTATGATATCCAAACAGCGGATGGTTTAGAGCGAATTTTGGGCAAAAGGGGTAGCACAGGCAGAAGTAATAGTAGTAATAGTAGTAATAGTAGCAGTAATAGTAGCAGCAATAGTAGCAGCAATAGTAGCAGCAATAGTAGCAGCAGTAGCAATAGCAGTAGCAATAGCAGTAGTGGCAGTAGCAGTAGTAGTCGTAGCCGTAATAAATCCCAGTGTGCCGCTTCTGGTGCAAGAAACCCCTTAGAAAAAAATGGGCGAGAAAATATGGGAACAAATTATTTAGGGCATTATTTAGGAATAAGTGTTTTAAAGGACGAAGAAACCAAAGAGGAAGGCCTCAATTCTACAGAGGATGGAAGCGGTGCACCCGCTGCATTCGATACGAACGTTGCTTCTTTGATGGAGAGATACAAGGATGGACATTCCGTTTCAAATGGACATTTCGATAATTGTAATAAAGATAGTAATATCTGTAATGTAGACTGTAAAGAGAATATTTTCATGTCTACTGGATGGCATACACAGTTACAGAAAAAAAATAATGGGCATAGTAATAAACATATCGTAAGAGGAATATACATTAAAAAAGATATTATGGACAATGTAAATATAAGGAACAGGGAGAACTGCGACAGTAACACATATGGTAATGATGATGAAAGGAAGTTTTGTGCTAATAATTATGCATATTTACGTTGTAATAACATGATTAAGAATATAAAAAGCAATGTACTTTGCAAAAAGAGCATGTATATTATTAACAATCGTAATGATGTAGATACTATGCTTAACACTCGTAACAGCAATCATGTTAAACATAAACACTTCCCCGGAATTAGCGAGGAATAATATAGCTGCAATGATGATAAGGTTAGTAGTAGAGTGGACGATGATGAGAATGGACGTAGAGTGAACGATGATGAGATTGGCACAATAGTCAACAATGATAATTGGAACACGAAAAAGTTGCACGAAAATAATTATTATAATACCAATGTGTTAGGTACGAAATATGATTAAAATAAAATCTGTCATATCCTGTATGATTATGAAATAAATTCAGAAAATTTTCCTAAAACTTGTAATAAAGATGAAAATATACACTCCAAAAAAAAAAAAAAAAAAAAATGACTAAATGAGTTGTCTTCATAACATGTGCAAAATTAGAGAAAATGAAAATGCAGATGGAAAAAATAGTTATGTATGACCAATTGGAACCAAATGAACCGTTTGAACTGTTAGAAACACAATCGGTA
This sequence comes from Plasmodium malariae, assembly GCF_900090045.1. NCBI lineage: Eukaryota > Apicomplexa > Aconoidasida > Haemosporida > Plasmodiidae > Plasmodium > Plasmodium malariae. The sequence goes on along the minus strand of NC_041778.1, from coordinate 330,606 downwards.
TTACATCCCTGCGAATATTAGCTAAATTAAGAGTGCATGTGGGGGGAAAATGAGCGTAAATAATGTCAATGGGAGAACTAGTGCTATAAATAGGAAACACTAAAAATAAATACAGTCGATACGTCATTTATAAATTTCTGTAGCGATATATAATGTACGTCTATATCACAGTACATGTATGAATGTATTAAAAAAAAAAAAAATTAAAAAAATATTTAAAACAAACTATACGACAAACAGCACATCTATTATTAACGAAAATTTAGGCTTTTTTTTTTTTAAATTGCCGCAAATTTTAGTTTTTGCCTTTAAAAAAATATTGCGTGCCGTTCGTTTATTTTGTAAAAATACACTCTTTATGCTTTGCTGTTTTGTAAATGATATTAATTCATTCTCTTTTTGTATTTTTATGCGTAATTTGTTCTTTTACGTTTAATTTACTTTCGCCTAATACTTTGACGTCACCGCATGAACTTGTCTCAGTTGTCTTATTCTTTGGTTTCGTTATTTCGTTATTTCGTTATTTATTCTTTCATTTTTTCATTTTTTCATTTTTTCGCTTTTTCCTTTTTCGTTTTTACACGAACGTTTTACCCCTCCCTTCCGTGCAATTTTATTCTTCATTCTGATATAAAACTCTGATTGGTAATATGCATAAATGTATAACCTATTTTTCTACCATGCTAAGAGTTATAACAACACCGCAAGAATAAAACATATATATATATTTGCTTACGCAATTTTTTCAACTAGATTTTATGACTGAAATATTTTGTGTTTCTTCCCTTATTACGCTATTAAGCATTAACGGTGTGTGTGGGAAATTACAAAAATAAAAAAGCAGGGAAAAAAAAAAAAAAAATTGTAGCATCGAAAAAAGGGAAATTATCACATAAACATGATGCATATACGAAAGAAGATAACATGTATTTTTCTGCAATCTTTAAAGGGGTCGGAAATGAAGGGAAAAACTGCTACACAGAATAGCTCTCATTCAGTTTTGCTTCACCTTTGTTCACCTTTGTTCACCTTTGCTTCACCTTTGCTTCACTTTTGCTTCTTTTCATTTTACTACCTTTTTTTTTGTTTTTTATAGCATTTTTTTCGCATTTTTTCTCATTTCTTTGCATACTTTCGCAGAAAATAAAGTTATGACTTTTTCAGCTTAATTATGAACAGGTAATAAATAATTTCATATACCCAAGGAAATGTGGGAAAAAAAAAAAAAAATAATAAAATAAAATAATCTCATTCATATAATACTACATCAGTGCATGTAATTTTTCCATTTTTTGAAAAAGAAAAAATTATGAACAGTTAACCTTTTGAATGTACACCTTCATTAATAGACATAATTAAAAAAATAAGAAAAAAAAGGAAAATTTGCAATACATCATGTATATACATATAACATATAAAAATAATGTGCTGTAAAGGTAAAAATAACGTTGTTCATTATATCAGTTCTTTATATACAAAAGAAGAAAAATATGAGTACAGTACTGTTTTTACAATATGGTGGAAAACAAAATATTGTCCTTATATATTCATGAACACAATATATATATTTCTTACATGTAAGTATACATACGTACATATTACATATACGTATACATAATTTCCTTGCCTATTCATAATTTACATGAACATATATTAACACTTTCATTTTTTTTTATAATAATACATAGCAAATAAAGCTATGTGCATTTTTTTTTTTTTTTTTTTTTGTTAACCTTTTTATAAAACTATCTTCAAAAAGAAAAAAAAAAAATTATATCAAAATAAAGAACAATAATTGCTGCATATCGAATTAACTAATTTTAAAGTTGAAAAAATATGGGCACATTAAATTACTTTCTTTTTATCAAGTTTTCATTCTTTAGTAAAATATCATAATACGCATATATACACATATAATATATATATATATATAATACACGTATGTTCGTATATATATATATATATATAATACACGTATATTCGTATATATATATATATTTATATATATACACGATTACCGTTTTTTATTTGAATTTTTCGTTTAGCAGTTATTTTCCCCTATTTTTCTTCACAGAATAGGAAGAGCTTTTAGAAAAATTAAATACATAACTCCCTTTGCTAATTTTGAAGCGAGTCACCCCTTATTTTTAGCCTACGTTTGTACATACATAAATATATATATATATATATATATATATATATATATATATATATATATATATATATATATATATGTATATGTATATGTATACTTAAACTATATGCGAATTTCCATATTTGTTTGTTAATTTATGTTTGCGTTTGAAAGAAAAGAACACAAGGCCTATTTTACAAAGATTACACTGTTGGTTCCTCACGTATTTTTTTATTTTTCATCGTTTTTAATAGGAATAAATACATAATTCGATGTTTGTTTGCCCTGCTACGTTTTACCATTATTTATATACATATAAATATGCATTATATGTATACAATAACGTGAAAGTACAATTTATTTTGAAAATAAAAAAGTATATTTAACTATTAATCCCTATCAATTACACATGTAATTTATTCAATGAAAAACTTTGAGAGAAAAAAGAATTGAGTTCCTATGTAGATTTTTTTTTTTTTTTTTTAATCTTCTATACTAAAAATATATATATATATATATATAATATATATATACATGTACATATATATACGTTTCATTTGTACATAATTTTTAAATTCATTCGAAATGTATAAACATTCATCATTTCTTCCCTATGTCACATTAATATATTTTAGCTTGTTTATTTATAACAATTTTATGGCCCTTTTTCGTTACCATTTTATTTTGTATTCTTCAAAATAAAATTTTTAATTTGCTAGAAAAGAATTCTTGCGTTTTTATATACGTATAATATGTACATATATATACATATATATGTATATATATATACTTTTTTTTGTTGACCTTTTAATGTATAATTTGTTTTTTTTTTTTTTTTTAAATCTTTTTGTATATATATATATATATATATAGAAAGGGATATTAAATTTTGAACAGGTAAACTAGCATAGTCCCAAAATTGCTGATATGTACCAGTAATCTTTTTTTTATCGTTTAATTTTTCTTTTTCTTCAACATTATTCTATTAATCACCCCTTCATCTTGAGCATTTGGTTTTATTGGTTTTTGTTGATTTGATTGATTTGATTGGTTTTTGTTGATTTGATTGATTTGATTGGTTTTGTTGATTTGATTGATTTGATTGGTTTTTGTTGATTTGATTGATTTGATTGGTTTTTGTTGATTTGATTGATTTGATTGGTTTTTGTTGATTTGATTGATTTGATTGGTTGTTGTTGATTTGATTGATTTTATTATTTTTTGTTGATTTGATTGATTTGATTGATTTTTGTTGATTTGATTGATTTTATTGGTTTTATTAATTATATCGTTTTTATTTTATTTTATTTTATTTTTTTAAAAGAAATTACAACACAACTTCTACACTGTTAGAGGGTCGGAAATTTTAAAAAAATAAAAAATGAAATGGGTATTATGAAAAGGATATTATTACAAATTGTCATAGTGTTTTTGCTTTGCTGTTATGTGAAAGTATCTTGTGAAGGGGTTACTAGTACAAAAAACATTTTAAATGTTGGAGGAAAGGAAAATAAGAATGTAGAACATCGTTCAAATTTTAAGGGTGAAGTTTTGAAAAATGATGAACAGGGAGTAGAAAAAAGGGATACCCCCGAAAGTAAAGAAGTGAAAAAAGAAGAGGTACAGGGGAATGAAAAAAAAATAGAGGAAACGGATAATTCTAGGGAATATAGCAATAAAGTAAGCATGGGGGGAAACGTAGGAAGTGAAAGTAGTAGTAGTAGTGCAAGTGGAAGTAGTAGTAGTGGAATCGGAAGTAGTAGTAGTGGAATCGGCAGTAGTAGTAGTGGAATCGGAAGTAGTAGTAGTGGAATCGGCAGTAGTAGTAGTGGTAGTAGTCTTCCCCACACATCCTTTTTAGAAAATAATACGGAAAAATCATCAAATAACAAAGAAAATGCAAACAATAAAGGGGATGGAGGCGATAATAAGGCAACGAATGGTTCTTCCCGTGAAAATGTAGCAGCATCGGTGGGATCAAAGGACGTGGAACATTCTGTAGTTAAAGATATAACACCGAAAAAGGAAGAAATAAAAGAAGAAACAAAAAAAAAGGCAGATAACCCAAGTGGACAAAGTAGTGAAAATATGTCACAGAGTAATGGCGTCGTAGGCAATAATAGCAGCAGTGGAAACAGCGGAGTTGGCATAAGTAATGACAACAGTAATAACAGCAATAGTAACAACAATAGTAACAGCAATAGTAACAGCAATAGTAACAGCAATAGTAACAGCAATAGTAACAGCAATAGTAACAGCAATAGTAACAGCAATAGCAACAACAACAGCAGCAACAACAACAGCAGCAACAGCAGCAACAACAGCAGCAACAACAGCAGCAACAGCAGCAGTGGAGGCGGAGCGCCGAATGAATACATCGATTTGACGAGTAAAAAAATATACGACGAAATGAACAACAAGAACGAGGAGCAGAAGAGCTCAGGATTAAATTTTTTGAAAATATTATCAATAGCGTCATCTATATTTATGCAGCTTATATTATTTCCATCCATATATAAGATAATAAAAAAAAGAACAACAGATGAATTGGACGGATTGCCATATGTGGTTTTATTATTTTCTTCCTTTTTATGGTTAGTATATGGAATGTTATTGAATAATTCGGCAATAGTTTTTCCTAATTTAGTTGGACTAATATTAGGTATATTTTATTCTGTTATATATCATAAGAATTGTAAAAATATGTGGTTAAAGCAGAAATTATATTCATACTATAAGACGTGCGGGTTTATATGTTTTTTATTGTATGCATTTTTATATGTATTAACATTTGAACAGTATGAAATATTTGTTGGTTTCATAGCTTTTGTTTCAAGTATTATTAATTTTGGAGCACCTTTATCATATATACAAATTGTTATAAAAAAAAAAAATTCATCATTAATTCCAGTGGAAATAGCTATAGGCAGTTTAGTTTGCTCCTTTTTATGGCTAACGTATGGTTTTACATTAAAAGATGGGTTTTTGATTATACCAAATTTATGTGGTTTTATATTAAGTTTATTGCAAGTCCTTTTAATTTTATTATATTCAAATAAGGATACGTTAAGTTACAATGATACGGAAATTGCATATAATGAAAGGAATAATAAATATATGATTCCTGAAAATAATTTATTTTTTAATGAATTCCATATAGAAACTGCAAATAAAATAAGTGAAGTTTCAACAAGTGTTAATAATTCTCTTTTTGATTTTTCTTATGATGAAACGTCTCCCCTAACTGGAAGTAATAGAAATGCCAACAATATTGGTGTTAATAATATAAATAATAAAAATAACATGAATAATGTAAGTAATATAAATAATATAAATAATATAAATAATATGAATAATATAAATAATATGAATAATATAAATAATATGAATAATATAAATAATATAAATAATAATATTAATAATAATAGTAATAATTCGAGGTATTTTAACCATTCAAATGCTCAAAGACAAAAATACCTGACCCTTTCAGAAAATTCGGACCAAAACGATATACTGACCTTCTAAAAACGCATCATGAGGGGAAAATTTGCCTGAACAAGTCAGCGCATGTGCACACACGCAGCAGACGCATACATATAAAAGTGCACACATATATATACGTATATATACGTATATATACGTATATATATGTATGTATAGGTACATACGTGTGTGTGTTTTTGTGTGTTTGTGCGTTTGTGTGTTTGTGTGTTTGTGTGTTTGTGTGCTTGTGAGTTTGCGTGTTTGTGTGTCCCTTCATCATAGATATTAACTATTTTTTTTTTTTTTTTTTTTTTTTTTTTTTTTGTTATTTTTCTTATTTGTATTGAAAAAAAAGGAAAAATTATTTTATACCGAATTTGTGTTATGCTGTTTTTATTAATTCAACAGCGGCATTATTTATTAATTTGTTTGTTAATATTATATAAACTTTATTTTTTTTTTTTTTTCCATTTTACAGTCCCCCAAAATTTTCGAAATAAAAATGTAACATATGTATGTGTATAGGTGTGTATACATACGTGTATAAATGTACGTAAATGTATATATAAATATATATATATATATATATATATATATATATATATATATATATATATATAGGTACGTAAATATACATACGTGCATATATACTTACATGCTGTCATATAATTTTTTTTTATTTTTTGCTTAGCTTTGTGTAGGCTCATTTATTATTATAGCAGCATGAACAACGCTTTTTATTGTTTGCGTATTATTTATGTTATTCTGTAATAATATCCTATTTTCTTTCCATATATATATACATATATATGTATATATGCAAAAACCTTTTTATGTATATTTTATAGCAATTTTATGCCTATTTTGCATTTATTTATTTTATTTTATTTTATTATTTTTTTTCTTTTAAATAGTACCATTTGAAAAAAATACCAAATTAGATTCCTTTTTTAATTTTATAATGCATTATTTTTATATTAAGAAAAAGCCAGTTACATGAATATGAGCACATATATTTAAGTGCGTATGTTATCTGTATTATAAACTCGTTAATATATTATACATGCGTTGTATACGCACCATATACGTATGTATTTATATGCATATATAGTGTCAGATCCCCACGCGCATTTTAGGTTTTTATATACCCAAGATAAACTACTTTTTTTTTTTTAAATTATATTAAATTTTTAATATTATATCAATAGTTTTAACAACAACAACAACAACAAAAAAAAAAAAAAAAAAAAAAAAAAAAGGTTAAACAGTTGCATTATTTTAAAGTTCATTTAACTTTTATAAAAAAATATGAACAACAAAATGGTTCGAAAAATTCTTAGAACAAGAAGAAAAGAACATAATAAAAAAAAGAAAAAAATCAGGAGAAAGAATTACTGCATGGGCTAAATTCAAATTTTAAAAAACGAAAAAATATAAGAAGTAAAGAATGAAATAATAAAGGAAGCAAAATATAAAAATTAAAAAATTAAAAAATAAAAGAAGCAAGAAATGAAAAATTTAAAGATAAATTTGTTCTAAAATATTTCTACCCCCGTTGTTAAGCTAATGCGTTATTTAAAATTAACATATATTTGTATATCGAAAATTTTAATTAAATGTACATTTATGTTTATATACGTATATTTATGTATATATACGTATATTTATGTATATATGTACATTTATGTACTCTATATGTACATAAACAATATTATGCGCGTATTTGCAACTGAGCAGCAACGTTAGAACAGTTCTCAAGATGGCGTAGAAATTTTATAGGTTAAGGCGCTTTAGGAAGAAAAAACAAAAAGAATATATATTTGTATTTAAAAATATGAATATTCTTGTAATACATAGATTTAATTATATATTTCATATGCATATACTTTTATTGTAATAAATTTGAGTTTTTAACATTTTTCTTTTTTTTTTTTTTTTTGAAATGCAACCTTAAAATATGATAAAATTCACGGAGGATGAAGGGGAACCTTACTCGGTATATTAGAAAAAAAAAAAAAAAAAAAAAATTAGGAGATAAAAGGAGAAAACAAATTTGAGTTTTTGTTATCTCGATTACTAAATATTGCTAAACTACACTGCTTCTTTTTTTTTGAAAAATTTTAGCTAAATTTTTTTTTTTTTTACTTAGAATTCTACAGGCGACAAGAATAATCTTCTACTTAACAAAAGTAAGATCTTCTTAAATTTTCATTTCATGTACTGCTAGTAGTTTTGCATGTTTAGAAGCTTTAGAAATGTATACATATATGTATGTGTGCATACGTAGTATTACATTTGTGTAAGTGATACTCATGATGTGCGATCATTTCAGGGAATTCGAAGCATATTCAAAATTACCTAAACGAATTTATATAGTAGCGGGTTTTATGTTTTCCCACTCTGATCTTTATCTTTATTACATCTTCACTATGCATTTTCAACTTTTATTTAGAAAAAATTGAAGACTTGAAAAAAAGCATAGAAAATTTACTAAATAAGGATAATTCTCTGTCTGACTTAAATAACATAAAGAACTCGTTGAGGGAATTAGAATTGCATGCATTAAATAATAATAATGTAATAATTTTTTTATTTTTTTTTATTTCTTTTTTTGTAATACGTTTGCCTGTGTGTATGTAGCAATCTGCATATACCCACGCAGCGTACACATGTATGCACGCGGGCAGTATATATATATATATATATATATACATATGTACATATGCCTGTTTTTCCTAAAATGACTACATCGTGAGTGCCCTTTTCTCAGAGTCCGAATATTAGTCAAGGGGAGACTCACAAGTCAGATAGCACCTACAATGATAAAACGGTACACCACAACAATTTATTTCGCGCGTATGTACATATGTGCATAGTATATGCATGCATATAGTATGCATGCATGCTATATATGTGAACCCTATATACGTTCATCCAATGTTTGTACATATGTGTACATTTCATTAGTACGCTCCTATAATGGCACCTTTGAAGGGCCACACGTTATCTTCATTTTGGCATCCACTTTTGCACCTGAAAATACATGCATGTGTTCATAATAATTCTTGTATGGTCATATAATTTTGGAAAAAAAAAATTTTTTTTTTTCATTTCTCTTTTTAACAGTTCGATCAGTTGAAAAACGAGTTGATAAAACAAAAGAATTTGAACTCCTGTTTGACATTAAAACTTAGGAGTATTCACATAAAGTTGAATAGTCTCTATGTGAAAAAAAGTGAATTAGAGAAAAATATTCATAATAAAATAAAAGAAATAGAGTTACAATTTTTAGTCTTTGCCAATGTGTCCAACAATGACGCAGCAATTAAGGTAAATGCTAACTGGAAAGAATGGAAGTAGTACCAACTTGCATGGTCTTTGCTTCGAATTATGCATTACAAACTTGATGCGCTCTTTGATGAATACATGTTCATTTCCTTTCCGAAAGTCAACATTTGTTTTATGTTTAGTTAGATGTGTTTATTATGATAAAATATTTGTTTTTCATAAGATAAACGAACATCGAAATAACGTCTATATATGATTTATATATATATATATATATATATATATATATATATATATATAGGAATTTCCGTCCAAAGGGATGAGTAACGATGGTAGGGCATGTTTAGGGGTAGATAACTACAAGGGAGGCTGGAACATAAAAAATGGTGGGAAGCTTACTGGTCAAGAAATTGCACAAAATGAAGAGGAAAAACGTAACACAGAGGGAAGCAGTAGTGATAGTAATAATAATAATAATAATAATAATAATAATAATAATAATAATAATAATAATAATAATAATAATAATAATAATATAATAATAATAATAATAATAATAATAATAATAATAATAATAATAATAATAATAATAATAATAATAATAATAATAATAATAATAGTAGTAGTAGTAGTAGTAGTAGTAATGAAGATAAACGGAGCACTAATAACGAAGCTGATAAGGAGAAAAACTTGATAAGGGAGTATAAAAAGAACCTGGAGATGTACAAGATGGGTAAGGTACAACTAGACTGCGAATTGAACTATTGCAAACAGAAGTTAAAGGAAGAAATAGAAAAAAATAATGATTACAGAAATAAAATAAGAAGTTTTGAAATGCACATAAGTATTTTTAAGAATGAAAAAGTAAAAAAGGTAGAAGAATTAAATGAACTAAAATTAGAATTAGAAAAATTTAAAGGTATAAATAATCAAGTTCATATAAAAAATAAATTATTAAATGATGAAAAAAATAGTTTATCTGATATGAACAATGATTTAAAACTTAAGCTAAAACATATGAAATCTTTTTTAAATTTTTCAAAAAATAAAGAATATATACTTAGCAATTTTACCGAAAAAATTTATGGAATTATAATATATTTAAAAAATAATGATGAGTACAATGTGTTAAATGATCAAATAGTTAACAAGCTAGACTTGGACAATGAACATGTATTCGTTCAAACCGAATTGTACATAGACGTTATCTCGTCTTCCGTGAGAAAACTGGTCGGTATGAAAAGAAGTTTAGAGGTAATACCTGAGTAGGGGGGTCTACATAGGGAACCCTGTATGGGGGAGTCGACATTGAAAAAATCTACATATATGGAGGAGGGGTATATTCTACCCCTCACTTTCTCTTATATGCATTATCATTAGCCTGGAACAAGATGCATTCACTAGTTTGCATTACGTTTAGTTCTCGTGTGTGCATTTATGTACATACTTTCACATGCGATCACTTATGCATGCATAAGTGAGCATGCGGAGCTATCCTCGTGCTTCTATCTCCACATACACACACACTTTGCTCTTCTTCGTTGCAGGAAAAGGTGAGAGAGTTGGAATGCACGAAAAACGAAACAAATATGCTAAAGAATGAGCTCTTGAGGAAGTGCAAAAGTTATGAAGAAATGAAACTAAAGATTGATAGACTAGAAATATTAGAGAGGACCAACTTAAAGATATGTAATGAAAAAGAAAATGATGAAAAAAAAATTTTTGAATTAAAGGATAAACTAGATAAGGATGAGAAAGAAATACAAGACTTGAGGAAAAGAAATAGATACCATCTTTACAAAATAAAAGATTTACAAAAGAAGGAACAAACGTTAATAAAGGAAATGAACAAGTTGAAGATATTTATAGAAGAGAACAATGTACATTTTGAAAGAAACAATGAGATGAATAGTAGAAGCATAAAAGAAGAGAAAAAGAGAAATAACGAATTAGTAAACAACTTGAATGAAATCAATCATGAGCTGGAAAGATGTGTAGATCAAATGAATGCAGCAAGTAATAATATGAAAAGGCTAGAAAAAGAAAAGGAGGAAATTGAAAAGGAGTTAAAAATTATGAAAATGAAAAATAGAACTTTACAAAATGAACTAGACAAAATAGATAGACAAAAAAAAGTCATGAAATTAAAAATACAAACATTGAGTAGTACTATATATGATATAAATAATAAACTAAACGAATCGATAAACAAGTATAATGATGTTGTTCGACACTTGAATCATTGTAGAGATAAATATAAGGAAGAATTAAAAAGTAGAAGTGATAAGTTCATTATACTAAAGAGGAATTATATATCCTTAAAGGAAGAGTTAGTGGTTAGAAGTAAGCAATTAGATAATAATGTTAATACTATAAAAAAGTTGGAAGTCAAATTAAAAGTATGTACAGATAAAAATGAAAAATTAAATGAAGAGATAAAAAGAAGAGACTCGTTTATAAAAAATAAAGAAAAAAAAATAAATTTCTTAACAAATGTAGAGAATGATTTATTGAAAAAAAAAGAAATTAATAATATTAAATTATGTGAAAAAAGGCATATGATAAAAAATAATATAACAGAATTACGACAGTTAAAGGAAGAAAATAAAAATTTATATGATCAAGTAAGAAAACTAAAGTGTCAACTGATAAAGGGTGAACTAGAAAGTAGAAGTGTACATAAAGAAATGGAAATATATAAAAATGAAAAGAATAAAATACTACTACATTTAGAAAAAACATTGTTAGAAAAAGAAAAGCATATAGAAAGTATGAAACAAGATTTAGTAAATATACAAAACAAAATAGATGAAAAGATAAACACAACAGAGCAGATAAACCAGTTAAACGAAAAGTTGACTACCCTAACGAAAATGAACGATACTTATCATCTACAAATTAACGAATTGAATAAAGACCTCGAATGTGTTAGGAAGAAACTTGGTCAAGAAGAGGCTGTAAAAGAAGAGGAAAAAAGAAAAAACATGGATTTGTCTTTTTTATTAAAAGAGTCGGAAATGAAAATTAAGGAAAAGGAAAATATTATTGAGGCATTGAAGAACAGTGAACAAATTTCAGATGAGATGAAATATGAGGAGTATTGTGAAAAAGAGAGAGTGTTAAAAAAAAAATTTGATCAAGAAATGGTGCGCATCGTAGAAGAGTGTAACAAAAAGGTCGAGTTAGAAAGAAGCGAATTTCAGGAGAAGATAAAGACTCTAAATGACGAGAACAAACGAGTGGTAGAAGAATGTAACAAAAAGATTGAGTTAGAAAAGAGTGAGTGCCAGGAGAAGATTAGGACCTTAAGAGATAAGTATACAGAAACCATTTTCGAAATACGGGAGGAGAATAAAAATGAAATAAAAAAAATGAAAAATGCATGTGAAATTAGCTTACAGTCTCAAATGATACGAAACGAAAATGAGAAGCACCTGCAGAATAGAATTGACGAATATAATAATTTACTAAAACAAAGAGAGGAAGAAATGAAGATGATCATACAAGAATATGATGAAAAAATGCAAAATCAAAATAAAGAAATGGAAAATTTAATAAATGAGTGTGAAGAAAAGTTAAAAAAGGCTAAAAGGGAAAGGAACAGAGCAAGTACTACTACTAATGCTACTACTAGCACAATCGCAGATATCACTTCGGATTTTATGAACAATGACAATGCAATACGTATGGATGAGAAACTGAAAGAAAAAGAAGTAATAATAAAGGAGTTACAAGCAGAGGTGGAATCTAACAAACGTGAAATAATCGAATTGGCCGAAAAATATAATATATTAGGAAGCACCAATAAAAAAGCTTCTGCCAATATTACTAGCTTAACAGAGGAAAATAAAAAATTAAAAGAGCAGTTAGAACAAATTATGATACGGGAAAAGCAACAAAGTGCGTTGAAGGGAAATTCAAGCCAACAGTATGAAATGATGGAGGGTGGAGGACGACCTGGACTTCAACGGGATGATAGTATCAGGGTTATTCCGGAGGCAAGGGAAGAAGAGGAGATGACAAAACAGAAAGAAGCGGTGAAACAGAAAAAAAGCAACCAGGGGAAGCAAAAAAGAGAAAAAAATGAAAAATCTGCAAAAAAGAAAGAGATAAAATGTACAAATGAGGAAATTGGGGCAAACGGGGCAAACGAGGCAAACGAGACGAACGAGACGAACGAGACGAACGAGACGAACGAGACGAACGAGACGAACGAGACAAACGAGAAAAACAAGAAAAAAGAGAACAAAAAAAAAAATAAAACAGGCGAAAGAGTAAAACAAACTGATATTGATAAGGATTACAACGAAAAAAGCGAAGAAAATGAAAAACACCATACGTCAACGGAAAAGTCCTATGAAAAATACCTACTCCCACTGGAACAGCTAAGTAGTATAGAAACAAATTGCTATCATTACTTAAACACGTTAAACGAAAAGTTGGATGAAATTATTAGTAGACTAAAGACAAAAGATGATGCATTACTAAATGATGCTTTTAACAAAATCAATATGGCCATTTCCACGTGGAATATATTTACGGAAGAAAAGCCAGTTGAAGTGAAGGCGGAGGGAATGCAGGAGAACATTGAAATCGAAGGGGAAAAGGACGTGGTGGGAATAAAGGAACACTCAGACGTAGAAGTGGAAGAGCAAGAGGCAGACCCCCCTAACAATGAACAATACGAAGCAATTAAAAAAGAAATTACAGAAAAGGTGGAGTTAATTCAGCAGCTGATCGGATAAGGCTTTTTTTCTTTACCTTTGCATATGCACCCGTGCACACATAAGTACATAAAAGTATTATATGTATACGTGTGGAGAGCAGTCTCTCAGTGTGCGCCCGCGTTTGTGATTGCTCATTTTTCATCTTCCCTGTGCGTGTTTCGTTTGTTCCATCCATTCTTTATTTTAACGTTAATAATTTTGATAACAGTATATTTTTTTTTTTTCAAAATGATTTTTTCTTTTGATAAAAATGATTTTGTTTTTGATGAAAGTATTTTTTTTTTTTTTTTTTTTTTTTTATTTTTATTTTTTTTTTTTTTTTAATCCTTTTGATATACACTACATTAACGCACTTTTCCCAGCAATAATTCTGTAAATCGTTGTTTCGTTTCTCAACATCAGCTTCGGCTATTTTTTTTTTTTTTTTTTTTTTTCTTCTTCCATCAGCCTTCCCGACTAACAGTGGGAAACCTCTTCATAAAGATATGAAAGTAAGTCATTCTATTCATATAGCAATTATTTAAAAAGTTCAAATGGTTGTTTAAAAAAAAAAAAAAAAAATAGGAGTCCATCAAATGGACATAAAATCTGTTAAAGTGGGTAAGGAGGTAAAATGTAATGGACAAATTGCACGCGGCGAGAAAAATGTGGAAAAAGTCAAAGCGAATAGTGCGGATGCCTCTAATAGAGCAAACGAAGAGATACTATGTGTGCATATCGTTTTTACGGACAAATGTACTCTGTATTAATGTGTATTCATGCATAACATGAGCGAGCTTGACACAGCCGAGTCTTGAGCACGCACATATAAGCATATGTAAATGCGTATACATACAATCATGCTTTTGTGCCCACTTCACTAACGTATCTCTACCACGCCCTCCCAGGCTGAAAAAGCATAAAGGTAGGTGGGCCCCCTACTACGCCAACTACGAAAAGAGGGGAATATTGTTGTAGTAAAAACGGTTCATCTGATACTTTTTGTACAAGTGCTTCAAACAATATTTGGCATTCTCTTTTTTCCATTTGTTGTTAAAGTATATATCTTCATATATAGATTTGAGTTCCAAATTATAGGCTGTAATTAGTCTTAAGTTATGAGATATGACCATATAAAAACATTTAAAAAGAGCATCCACAAGAAATACTGAAATAATTGCGTAATAAAAATACATGACATATTGATATGAAGTTGTAATAGCTTTATAATGTATATACATAAATAAGAGTAAAGAAAATCTTATAAATGTAGTAAGACTGATAAGTAGGAGATGAGTATTTCTTAAATGATAATTTAATCGTAAATTTTTTATAAAATTATTTCCAATTATTAATATTGATAATGAGGATAAGCCATGCATATGTTTTGTATTTATATATATTAAAAGGGATGCAATTGAAATAAATCCTTTATAATCTCCTTTAAAATTAAATTTTTCTGAATTTAATTCATTATTATTAAATAAATTATACTCTTCATTTAAATAAGTAATATTCTGTGATATATTATTGTTATATTCTTTAATATTTAAAAAGTTCGGTAATTTACTATTATTCTTTTCATTCATTAATGGTCTAATAATATATCCTATGAATTGCCTTCCCGATAAAGAACATAAAAATATGTAAATATTTTTTATAATTTTGAATGATGGAATAACTGCAAAAATTAAGTAAAAATATGGTGCATATTTTTCTGACTGGTTCATATTTTTTAAGCATATTTCAAAAACTTTATTATGTACAAGTAAGAATAAAAATAAAAAATCAGACACACATTTCACAAAAATGAACACGGTGAAAAATACAACTTCGACAAATGAAGATAAAAAAATAGAGGAAAAAAATGATATTATTGAATTCCCAAGTATAATAGAAAAGGATACAACAAAAATTATATTATTATGTTCAAATAATTTAAAATACATATTACGTTGCGTTAATATTATTTTCAAGTCATGTATATCTATATGTGTGTAGAAAAAATATATAACAATGGACATAGCAATTTTCCCAAGGCAATATATAATATATGGTATCATTAAACGTATTTGATTCAGGTATGTAACTTTTAAACTATCATCCAAATAACAGTGATATCGTTCATTGTTTGAAACATTGGTATACATTAACTTGTTCATAATATATTTCTTTCCTATCTTGTTTTTATTTATATTTAATTTACGGTGATTTAATAGTTGACTTTCTAGCATAATTTCGAAATATTCCCTTAAATAGGTTTTATTTCCATTATAATGATTACTAATATCCACTATGTTTGTACTATCTTCAAATTTTACATTACTTGTGGAGGTTAGCTTTTTTTTAGTATTATTACTTCCGTTTATAATGTTATTGCCACCGTCGTGTAATACTATCTCCGTTTCGTTTTTTAAAGAATATAATGATCTAAGATCTATGGAATTATTTAAAATATCGTTCAACGATAAAAATGATTTTTTTTTATGAATACATGACCTGTTCATAAAATTCGACTGGTTACCATTCCTTATGCTGTAAGGGACTAGAGAGTTCACCGACTTCGCACACTCGTTATTGTTCTCATTTGGAAAATTATTACTATTACCACCACTACTGTTATTGTCATTATTACTGCCATTTCTAGTGGCATTGCTTCCAACAAAACTACCATCTATGCTGCCCCTGTTCATGCCGCCATTATTGCCACTGTTAATTACGCTACTAATCCCTCCTCTTATACCCGCGCTAATAGCAGCATCCTCCGAATGGTCTATATTTTTTCGTAGCTTTTCGAATACGAAGTTACAGTGCTTTATGGTAATGTATTTTATCGGAATGAAGCAAATATTCTTAATTAAGAGTGGCTGGAAATGCACATTGGAAAAATAAAAAGCCAAAAAATATAATCTTAATATCATAAAAGGCACATCAACTAGAATAATTCCTATAACAGCAGCGTGCTTTTTACAAAAGTATATGTCACCTAGATCTAAATTTTTACTATTTTTTTCGGTAACAATAGAAATGATAGGAAATGAATATGCATTTAAGTACAAAGAAAACGAAATCAGTACCCCGCCAATTATTTTAATCCAGAAATTTGTATTTTTAATAATATAAGACAATTTCACAAGAGTAAATAACAATTCAAATATGTCAAATAAGTCTATAACTACATGCAGAATTAAATTATTGTGGAATATCTTTTCATTTGATATACTCGCTTCATCTGGATATAGTTGTTTATACGACTTAACAGATAAAGCAGTGTATATAAGAGTGCTTAAACTTAATAATGCAAATATTGCGCATTTGTTATAATAATCTCTATTCGTATCCTCTGAATATACATCATCGTTGAAAGCAAAAAAATACATGAATATTACTTTAAGGGATATTGAATAAACATACAATAACCAACAAGTGCCTCCTTTTACAGACGCAAAGGACTGAGAATTATTAAAACAGAAATGAATAAAAATATACACATCAAATACGCATAGTACTAAAATCAGTTTGTTGTAATCGAACAGGATGTAGTACAACCCTAACTGCTGCACTATGAAGGTGGTCAAATTGAAGAAAAAGGATATTCGCCAGCCGTTCAAAAATTTGTAAATCATTTTAGAAAAAAAAAAGCAAAAAAAAGGGGGTAAAAAAATAGATAAAAATGGAAAAAAGAAAAGAAATATTTCTCGGAAAGGTAAATATACAACTATGGGGATGAGGGACAGAGAAAAAAAAAAAAAAATATATATATATATATATATATATACAAGATGAACGTGCAATCTGTGCAAGGATAAAATACCCAAAAGAGCAATAATAATATAAGTGAAAGGCAAAAATCAAAAAACAAAAAAACAAAAAAACAAAAAAACAGAAAAACAAAAAAACAAAAAAACAAAAAAACAAAAAGTATAAAGTGAAAGAAAGAAAAAAAAAAAAAAAAAAAGTTATTCCTTGGTCAGGTAAATATATGCGGCTACCAAAGAAGAAGCGAGAAGGGCAAGTATGTACGCAATATACATACACATCCGCATGTTTATATGAGGATATGTATATGCGAATATACTTGCATATATGCATAAAAACCCAAGCGCACGTTCATGCTCCTTGTCCAAGGATGCAGAAAAAAGTAGAACAAAACAAATTGATGGCTTGGACAAAATTTTTCGAAGTTCAAACAAAAAAAAAAAAAAAAATTATGAATGTTCAGAACAAATTCAGAACAATTTCATTGCCTAGCAATACACACACCCATACATACATACATACATACATTTGAGTTAAAAAAAAAAGAAAAAAAAAGAACATATTAGTTGAGACACTGAATAGAGGAATTTATATTAAAAGAAAAAAAAAAAAAAAAAAAAAAAATCCTTACACGAAATTTATCTTTAAATATGTACGATGGTGCAAATGCATTACAAAGAAAAGAGGTTATTAATAACATTTCTGTGAACGTGGTAAATCAAAAAAAAATTGTCTTATATGGCTGATATAGTAAAATGTTAAGGATATACTATCTCTGTATACCCTAGTGAAGCAAATACCATGTAGTTATGTAAAATTAGAAAGACTTAGAAAGGATATAATAAAGTGGGCATACCACTGCTACATTGAAACGGGTTTATATCCTTTCATGAACTTTTACACAGGAGAAAAAAAAAATATAATTGTTTGAAGAGAAATAAGAAAAAGCCAAAGTCATTTCAAACTTTTTTGTCGCCACTTTGCTCTGAGAGATATTTACGCACAAATATAAATATATACGTAATTACATATATACGTGTATTATATGTATATATATATATATATATATATATATATATATATATATATATATATATATATATGTATATATACCTATGTGTATGTGGGTATACGCGCATGTTTTCTCTTCAAATAATTTTCATCCGTTCCTAATTTTTGCCTGACATATTCATCCTTTTCTTTTTTTATGACATTTATTAATGTGTGCAATTTACAAAATGAGTTTACGATTTCTTCGAAAAAATTAAGTGGGTAAATGGCTACATATGCAAACGGAAAAATGGTCAAATGACCGAATGGCAAAATACGAAAGGGGAAGATTACATAAGCCGCAATCATGCGATGAATTTAAAACTGAAAAGTAATGTCAATGCGTGAAAAAAAAAAAAAAAAAAAAAAAAAAAAAAAAAAACTCGAATAAACAGCCCTATAGTATTAAAAAGGAGTCCACTATAACTGACTAAAAGGAATTCTACAGTAAAATGTTCTTAACGTTTTAGGAAAATACACACATACATACATATATACAAACGTGTATATATGTATGCATATGTGTATGAATGTTCAAGGGAGGCATTTTTAATAATTACGAGAACACATAATTAAAGAATTAATTGTTCTCCATAGACAGAAAGACATAGCTAGCATTTCTGTGCCGCAGAAAATTATTATTTCTTCTAGCAAATGGTGGATAGCCAAACTGTAGTAGTTCACGGGAGATGAAACGTTTATAGCGGCATTGTATACACATATGCTACCCTTCTCTGTGAAGAAATTAAAAAAAAAAAAAAAAAAAAAAAAAACTCATCTGTGCAATTCTCTTACTTCCTCAAATGTGTGCAGACTTTTTTGAAAATACTGAATGAATAAGGGAAAATAAAACAAACAAAAATGAAAGTAGAAATAAATACAAAAAAAAATAGTTCACAGATAAAAGATGAAAATGCAAAGGGAAAGAGGGGGAAGCTAAAACCAATTCAAGTTAGAAGAAGCATTAAAGATATATTAATTGAAAAAGATCCTTGTGATTATATATATAATTACAGAGGGAAGAATATAAATGTATTTCCTGAAATTTTATTAACAAGTCAGGACAATATTTTAAAAGAATCACATCAAATAGGTAGTACCAAGAATGATGAAAAAAAACAAAATTCGCAAAAAATAGTAAATGTAGACTCACTAGACATACATGAAAAAGTAATGGCAGAAGAATTACAAAATCTATTGAGCAAAAAAGATTTAAATGATGAGACGAAAAACAAAATAAAAGCACTTTTCATTCAAGTCCAACATATGTATTTAGAAATAAAAAAAGATATAAAAAATAATTCTCCTTCAACTGAAGATATATTAAAATTATATTGTACAAATGATACTACTACTGATAAAAGTAAAAATGATATATGGAAGAGTTTCTGTTTCTATAAATTGCTAAGTGATAAACTAAGTGACATACACATATCCACCATCTCGTCTTATAGACTAAATTACTTGAAAACTATATACGAGTGGTACAGTAAAAATAAGAAAGTGCTATTTGGTTGTAAGATAAAAGATAATAGCGGCCGATATAGGCAAAACAGCCAAAGAAATCAGAGGAGAACTAGTCTTGCAGAGGGGGAGCAAGGGTCCGACAATGGGCTGGGTTCAGCGGAAGGGGAGGAAGTAAATTCATCTCATGATGAGCAACAGATGAATGGGTCAAAGATTGAAGAGCAAATAAATGCTTCTAATGATGTGGAACAAACGAATACTTCTAACAATGGGGAGGAAATAGCGCAAGGTGAAGGGACGATTAGCCAAAGAGAACAAAAAAAGCCGAGTAAAAAAAAGTATGTAAAAAAAATATCAGAAAATTTTGAAGATCTTTTGAAGAAACATATGAACGAAATAAATGAATCAACTTTTTCGAAAAGAGATCAAGTTGAATCCATGCATGAGGAAAAAGAATCAACGAATGAAGAGACAAGTGATGTATTAAGTAATTACTTGTTTCCAAACTCATTCATCGTAAATAATGAACAAGATAAAGAAAAAAGGGAAGAGAATAATGAGAATGAAACCAAAGAAATAGATACACAGATGGAACATAAAGGTTTAGAAAATATTCAAATTAGCGAGGGGGGTAATATTATTAATACTATAGAGTTGGACTCAGGGACAGATGTGCCACTTTGCACCCAAATAGACACACAAAAAATAAAAGAATTGGAGGACGAAATTAAAAAGCAGAAATTGTTAATTAAGGAAAAGGAAATAGAGATAATTAATTCCCCTATAGGAATTAAGTTTAAAGAAATTTTTGGAAATTTCCAGGACATGGATATAAATAATTGAGCTGCTGAAAGTAGCGGTGATAGAAGCGGTTGTATAGGATTCAGCAGTTACGTCGACTCAATTGGATGTAGAGAAAAATGTCTAGAATGAAAATTGCTGCATGGAGATGATTTTCTACGTCTTTCACATGTGAGCTGTCAAGCATGTGGGTACATACATCCTCCTATTATGCATGCTCACACGTGCGTTACACATGTGCGTTTTCCAATTTTTAATCCCATTTCGACTATTTATTGGTATATACATTTATTGGTATATACATTTATTGGTATATATATTTATCCATTTGTATATCTATCCATCTGTATACCTATCCATTTGTGTATCTATCCATCTGTATACCTATCCATTTGTGTATCTATCCATCTGTATACCTATCCATTTGTGTATCTATCCATCTGTATACCTATCCATTTGTGTATCTATCCATCTGTATACCTATCCATTTGTATATTTATCCATCTGTTTATTCATTTTTTCTCTTTCGTACAAAATTTTTGTAAAAAATTTTTTAAAAAATTTTAAGCGTCATGTGCACTTTTTTAAATCATTGAGGAATATAAGTGCATGTGACAAGTGTGCATGTGCATGTGCATGTGCATGTGTTTGTTTGTTTGGGAAGGGGGAAACTTCGGAAAAAATTTTAAACGCGCATTTGTTGAAGCATGTAAACGTGCGTTTATATATGCACATATATATACTCATTACTGCTTCCCACACAATAAAAAGTTTTATCCTAGAATGTAGAGTCAAAAATAATTCAAACTGTTATCAAAGAGAACAAAGTAGTCATAGGAATATGCCCCATATTCACTCTTGTTATAATCTGGGTAATCAAAGGTATTATCTTCGCCTAAAAAGATAAGAAAAACATTAACAAGTAATATATAACGACGTTTAAGGGGAAATTAGGGCATGTCTTTCCCCTCTGGGTTAAATGGGGAGGGAGAGGGTCTCTTTCCAGAGCTCTCGTACGATTTGTTATTTTGGGCTCAAAAAAATTACTACATACAAAAATGTAGTAGTTAACTTAGCGCAAATGCACTCAATTAATCGTCTATTTATCAGCATGCATATCAATCCGCACGTCTATCAGCATGCATATCAATCCGCACGTCCATCAGCATGCATATCAATCCGCACGTCCATCAGCATGCATATCAATCCGAACGTCTATCAGCATGCATATCAATCCGAACGTCTATCAGTATGAATATCAGTCCGCACGTCTACTTATATGCATATGCTACTCTTATTTTATAATTTTTTTTTTCCCCCTGTACCTCTATTCAAGCAAGTGAAGGCTGCCTGGGCGAAGACACAATCCATAACAGTATTCCTGTACACTTTTGACAATATTAAATATAGAATAGCTACAAATATGTCTATTATAAAAATTTGCAGAATAAAAGAAAATTTTATAATATTATATCTAGGTAATAAAAAAGAGCATGAAAAATAAATTATAAGTTTAACAGTTATTTCTTTAAAATGACAAAAAAACAAATAGTTGTCTAGTCTTGTGTTCTTTATGAAGTTGTTTCCAATTATTAGCTTATTTAATATAAGTGGTCCCTTCATATATTTGATTAGTTTAACTACTAACGAGGATATGACTGATACTGATACGTATACTTCCTCCCTCTGAATGTTGGTATTTTCTAGGTCTCTTTTTCTCTTCTTCGTGTTTATCCTATACTTGTATGTTATGTACTTGCGTCCGAGCAGCATGTAGATGAACATGTACGTGTCGTTCAGGAAAAGGTACACCTACGGGAAAGGGGGCAGTATTTTATAGCATCATACGATTATTTTATTGTTCTGTTTTTCTGTTTTTCTGTTTTTCTGTTGTTCTGTTTTTCTGTTTTTCTGTTTTTCTGTTTTTCTGTTGTTCTATTGTTCTAGTGCTTTACTGTTTAGTTGTTTTATTTCATTCTTTTTTTTTTTTTTTTTTTTTTTTTGCGTGTATAGGAGGTTATATTTGCATGCACAGGGTTATGAGCCCCTCGTTCATTTTTACGATACGTCTATTATTTTGCAAATATTTATTTACATACATTTATTTACATACATTTATTGGCATATATTAATTTGCATATATTAATTTGCATATATTAATTTACATATATTTATTTACTCATATCCACTTCTATACATTCACTGCTTCTTATTTGCGTGCAGGAGTGTTCGCTCCTACTGCACTCTCTCTTTTTTGAGGTCTGTTGACGTTACCAGGTAGACAAAGACACAGAGAACAATGGGAAAATTCTTACTCCTGTTGAAATAGCTAAATATATCGTAGGACGGGTTGTACTGTGATATTATGATAAGAATAAAAGAGTAGGAAACCAAATTGAAGAAATACAAGAAAGACATGAAGAAGGCATCAAAAATGGAACATATGAAACTATATACAAAGAAGGAAGACACAACATAAGAAATAATAATAAGAAAGTAAATCTTAAGTATAAAACATGATTTTAATGCTGTCAAATTGTATAGAAATGTTAACTGGTAAAGGCTTTTTTTAAATTCGTCTTCAATATTAAACGTGTATGTGATTACAAGAATTGTTATTTTCAAAGATATTAATAAGAAGAAGAATAGAAATATGATAAAGAATTTAGAAGAATTTTGTTCTATATTGTCAACATAACAGGATGCATATTTTTTTATGTTAATTCCTTTATATTTAAAATATAAAATGAAGAAGTATGCTTTTATTTTTTCGTAATTTAGACTGGTAACTCTTTTATAATCCATATATTTAATTTCGTCAAAATTTTTTATTTCACTCGAAAAAATGCTTTTACTTATTAATTCTAAATTGAAGTAGCTCTCTTTTAAATGAGCACTGCTCCTGCGGCTTCTGAAAAGGCTGTTTATTCCTTCCTTTTGATTATCTTCTATATCTTGTATTTTTTCCTTTTCATATGAGTCTTTGTAGTTCCCTTTTCGTTCTTCTTTCTCACTTTGGTTAACTCCCATTTCCTTTTTTTTTGTTAATTCCTCTCTTCTTTCTTTCCTTTTCTTACTTCTTCTACAGTTAAGAAATTTCGACTTTCTGTATATGCGCGAACCGTGAATTATGATAAAGCAGACATTTTTAATCACAAAAAAGGAGGACGCTGAAATAAGAAAAATGATGGCCTACATGTGTTAACTCGCACACGTCGGAGCTATTTGCTCGGGCATATTATATTATACTACTTTATATTATATTACACTGTATTTTATTTTCCTAATTTTTTCTCGTATCTATTCTGCTCGTAGCTCATATAGCTTCTACTTGTAGCTCATATGACTTCTACTTGTAGCTCATATGACTTCTACTTGTAGCTCATATGACTTCTACTTGTAGTTCATATATCTTATAATTTTTTCTCTTTTTCCCTACATGATCCAACCGAAAAGACAAAAGAATTGAAGAGTCTGGCAACTAGAAAAATCAGATCTGTGAATATGAAGCTGTATATACTAATGTATTTGAGGCATGACATAGCATCCCCCCCCACCTTCGAATGATATTTTGTTTTTCTTGCCTCATTTATATAATAGTTGTAATTTGTTACACTCAGATGAGTTACTTTTCCTTTACTAGTAGAGGCTCTAATCGACTTGTAAGACCTATCGAGGCTTCCCCCTCCCTGTGTTAGTTTGTCATCCTTGTAGAAACTTTTAGCCAAACTTAGCTGCTTATCTTTCGAGTTTAACTGATACGATGGAAAGGTGTACATGTTATTTGTAGTGGAGTGACTCTTTAAAAGGCTTCTATTTTCATCGTTAAGTTGTACCATTTTATCTTTGAATTTCTCTTCTTCTCCATTGCTTCCGTCTTCCTTATCTTCATTATACCACATATTATTGTTCCATCCCCTTTCCGCTTTACTTTTTTTCTTTTCCTGTTCTAATGTTTGCCCCACCGACGGTTTCACTTCTGCCCGTGTTACATCAACCCCTTTTGCGCCTTTCCCCCATGTTGCTTCGTACGAGTAGTTAGGCAACGAGTATGCATGCAGAGATATATTCAAAGAGATTACGACTCCGAAAAGAATGAAAATGACTTCATATGCATTAACTGAAATACTGTAAAAGTTTACTATGGTACTGTAGTCTATAGAAGAGTATGCAAACGAATTAGTATCCTTAAATAAAGTAGACTCCTCTTTTAGTCTGAAATAATATAGGTAAAAATAAAAATACGAAGAACAGAAAAAATCAGATACATCTAAAAAGTCTATAGACACATGTGTAATAATAAGAAAAAATAAAATGTTTTCTATACTTATTGTATGTATATTTAACAAGCTATAATTTGTTATATAAAATAAAAGGATATAAACAACAATAGTAACTAATATAGCTATTGTCACTATCTCCACTTTACGTGAAAACTGTTCATAATATATTGAAGCAGTTACATCTTCTTCTTTTTTACTATTTATATATTTTGGAAAGGACGCAAAAAATATGATTGTTATCTTTGTTACAATGCTGTATATATATATTATGTACATTTGAATATTATTTATGGATCTAATAAGAAAATAAATTAAAATAATTATTAACATTCCGTCTATTAATGATAGCAAGATTCTGTTGGAGCTGATGTTGAGCGATAGTAGCACATGTTGAACTGCTACAACAATTATGAGTAAAAATTTTAAGAATGGAATTATGCCTTTCATTTTGTACAGCAGAAAAGTATATGATAAACCATTTGGGGGAGGAAAAAGTGAGAATGGGTAAACGTAAGTGTCTGCGTTAGGGCAGTATGGGTATAGGCACGTGTGTGTGGTGGGAGGTGATAGGAGCTTTTTACATGAAGCTTTATTAATCAAAATCAAATTTAAAGGAATCAGGTAACACGGAAAGAGGGACTTGAAGAGACGAAATAAAAGAAGCGCTGTAACGAGTTGAAGTGGGAAGGACTGAGCCTTGCACAATTGCATAAATTGTAGCACAACATAAAATATTGCCCAATTAGGTGAAATGCTATATAGTCAGGTAAAAATTCTGCATAGTTAGGTAATAATACTGCTTAGTCAGGTAATACTATTGCTTAGTCAGGTAATAATATTGCTTAG
The DNA here is from genome assembly GCF_900090045.1 of Plasmodium malariae. Taxonomy (NCBI): domain Eukaryota; phylum Apicomplexa; class Aconoidasida; order Haemosporida; family Plasmodiidae; genus Plasmodium; species Plasmodium malariae. The sequence continues at coordinate 304,789 of NC_041778.1, read as the reverse complement.
TCAGGTAATAATATTGCTTAGTCAGGTAATAATATTGCTTAGTCAGGTAAAAATGTAGCATAATCAAGTAAAAATGTAGCATAATCAGGTAAAATGTTGCATAATGGGGAAAAATGTCGCTTGATGCCTCTTAAATGGGTAAAATTAAGTGAAATAAAATGAAAGACACACTGCAATTTTTACTTCCATTTGCATGACATGCAATTAATAGGGTGACATCGCATAGCGTAAAAAAAAAAAATAATAAAAATAAAGAAGTACGCTTTATTTGTTACATGTATGCACATAATTTTTCCCTCATATTCCCCAGTGTGCCAATAAACATCCTCCGCGTGTACCCACAGGCACATATATATATGCATATATATGTCCATTTGTGCACACGTAAGTGCCTAAATAACGACGTCATTTTGATAGAAAATTGCGCAAGCATAATTAAAGTTTGAGGGCTTTTTTAAGAGGTCACGAACGGCTATATATATGTACATATGTACGCACGTACATATATATGTATGTGTGTTTAAAGTGCAGCATTTTAAAGGAAAGTCCTAAATTTCCTTTTTCTCACTGCTCATAGGTTATATATATGTTTACTCCCCCTGACAATTGTCTTTTTTTTTTTTCTTTTTCTTTTTCTTCCTTTTTCTTCTTTTTTTTTCCTTTTTTTTTCCTTTTTTTTTCCTTTTTTTTTCCTTGTTTCTTGGGCTTTTTCTTTAATTTAAGTAATTATCATAAGACTTCATTTTCTTTTTAAAAAGGAAAAACTAATTCCATAATTTATTCAAAAGGAATGTCATTTGGATTTAAATAATGATACTCGTAAAAGGGTAAACTGAAAAGTATATTATAAAGGAAAAACTATGACATTTCCGTGGATTGAGAAAAAGGGGAAGAGGGAAAGGGGGGGGGGAAAAAAAAAAAAATATTGTATACATAAGAATATATCTCGGTAAAATTTTCCACTAAATAATTCCAACGGTTTAATCATGCGAGGAGTGCAAAGATCAAACGTTCAACCTTTGACAGATTTTCCACGCTCGCTCTTTTATTTTTTTTGAAAATATATTTTGTCACAAAGCGTACAATTTATTGACACCAAAGGGGATCTCCATCTTTCCGTTTAAAAAATAAATACGTCATTTGTCATATGTCGTAACTCGTACGTCGTAACTCATACGTCGTAAGTTATATAGCGTATGTCATATAGCGTATGTTATATAGCGTATGTTATATAGCGTATGTTATATGTCACGTGTTGCTGGAGGGAAAATTCGACAGTAATATCTTTCGTATTTTTATTTTATTTTATTAATTGTTTTTTTTGGTAACATGTATACTCATTTTCACTATATTTGATGAATAATGAAATATGAAAAAAAAAAAAAGAATATGGTGGCATAAGCATACAACATATTTTCATCAAATGCCTTGTTGCAGTGGAGAATGCTCTAATTTTTTTTTTTTTTCCTTTAAATGGAAAGGATATGATATTCATAAAGTTTACAAGCTCCGTCATTTGTTCATATGGGAGGAAAAATGGAAAATGTAGAAGCAAACTGGAGGCAAGAAGGAAGAAATAAAATTTAGCACAGTAAGTGTTCATTATAACTTAACACATGATCTTCTCTATATATGTGCCTTCATTGCATGAGAAGTTTAAAGAGAACGTTCATGTGAGAATATATTTCTTGCTCCTAAATTAACAGCAATGTTTGAAATATAATTGGCGGAAAGGGGGGGGGCAGGGAATTTACTTTGCTAGTTACATGTCACTTGTTGCTTCTTCCTTTTTGTATTTTCCTTTTCACCTTACATCATAAACGTGTAAAAAAAAAAAAAAAAAAAAAAAAAAGTACGAAATGGATGAACAAAAGAATGAACACCAAAAGTGAGATTACTTAAAAAAGGTGGTACAAAATAAGTTTTTAAAATTTTACGTTCATACCTGTGGCACGGTGTATCAGAGAAATATTACTAAACAGCAGTGCTTATTTATAAATATGTACATGTAATATTATTAATGTACATGTTCATATGTGTTTGCGCAAAAAAAAAAAAAATATTATAAAGTAAAACGTACCCCCTATTGACCCATTTGGAAAGCTCACAAATGGCAAAATGGCAAAATTGCAGTTCATATGACCATTCGGAATGCATCATACGTTTGCTTATTATGTAGAAAATGAATGTGTATGTAAAAATGTTATCAAATGTCATCTACATTTATTATTTATGCCATTTTTTTTGCTTAAAATTAGGTGTATTTTGTTTTCCCTTCAATAATGGAAGTATAAAATGTTGACGAGATAGTCGTTAAAATAAGAGCTCATTTTAAGGTCATTTTTTTTTTTTTTTTATTACATGGTCATATTTTTTTTACAATTATTTTATTGATTTATTATTTTTAGAGTTATAATTTTTTTATATTTATTATTTTATTTATGAGGGTATAATTTTTTTATATGAACTTTTTTATTTTTAAGGGCATAATATTTTTTATGTTCATTTTATTATTTTTATTTTTAAAGCGTCGTATGAAATTCGGCAGAATAGGGAATAATGCAAAGATAAATTTTTGTTTAGTTTTATGGCTTATTCTTCTCACGAGTTGAGCTAAAACGATTTTTGCAATACCCGTACATACGCGCAAGTGATGGCATACGCATAAATACGTATACACGCATATATGCATATATATATATATATATATATATATATATATATATATATATATGTACAAAGGAAGGGGTTCCCATTTTTGGCCAAGGTCATAATAAAAAAATATATCAGGTGGTCGCTTAAAAATTGCAAGTTTTATTTTTGTTCATACGTATAATGAACGCAAGGGAAAATAGCTGAATGTGTAGTCACTGAAGGGGTGTATGTTTATGTACATACGTAACTGCGTAACTGTGTAATTACGTAAATACGTACATGCATAAGTGCATATATATATATATACACACATATATACCTACACACACGTATATATCCCACACACACGTATATATCCCACACACACGTTTATATCCCACACACACGTTTATATCCCACACACACGTATATATCCCACACACACGTATATATCCCACACACACGTATATACCTACACACACGTATATACCTACACACACGTATATACCAACACACACGTATATACACCACCCACACGTATATACCCATACGACATAATGCTCCAAATAGGCAAACAGCTGAGCAGAAGCCTAGGGAAGACAGCGAAAAATAAAAAAAGGATATGGTATGGTGGAGCGCACCCCAAGTACTCAACTAAAATAAGTCCAGTTGAAATTTCAAAGGTACTGGAAAAGAAATTTGAAAATTTTGATTTTAAAACATCAGCTAATGAAGTGGGATATGTGTTAAGTGTAGGTGATGGAATATGTAGAGCATTTGGATTAAACAATGTTAAATCATCCGAATTGGTTGAAATACACAATGAAGAAGAGAAAGGGAATGTGACATATGGTATGGCAACGAACTTGGAATATGATAATGTTGGTATTGTAATATTTGGTAATGATAGGAATATAAAAGAGGGTGATATAATAAAAAGGACAAATCGTATTATTGATGTGAATGTAGGATATGAATTATTAGGAAGAGTAGTGGATGCTTTGGGTAATGAAATAGATGGAGGTAAAAAAATAGAAACTAAAGAAAGAAAAAAGATAGAAATAAAAGCACCAGGTATTATAGCTAGAAAAAGTGTTAATGAATCTGTTATTACAGGTATAAAATGTATTGATAGTCTAGTACCTATTGGAAGAGGACAAAGAGAATTAATTATAGGAGATAGACAAACAGGAAAAACTGCTATAGCTGTAGATGCAATTATACATCAGAAAAATATAAATGAACAAGTAGATGATAAGGAAAAAGTATATTGTGTATATGTAGCTATAGGACAAAAAAAAAGTAATATAGCAAAATTAGTAAATCTATTAAAAAAGTATGATGCAATGAAATATACTATAATAGTTAATTCAAGTGCATCTGATGCATCTCCTCTACAATTTTTAGCCCCTTACACTGGTTGTGCTATGGCTGAATTCTTTAGAGATAATGGAAAACATGCATTAATCATATTTGACGATTTAAGTAAACAAGCTGTTGCATATAGACAGTTATCATTACTTTTAAGAAGACCACCTGGTAGAGAAGCATATCCAGGTGATATATTTTATATTCATTCCAAATTGTTAGAAAGATCTTCAAAACTAAATGATAATTTGAAAGGAGGTAGTTTAACAGCTCTACCAATTATTGAGACATTGAATAATGACGTATCTGCATATATACCAACAAATGTTATATCTATCACTGATGGACAAATATTTTTAGAAAGTGAATTATTCTATAAGGGTATTATACCAGCCATAAATGTTGGTCTTAGTGTTTCTAGAATTGGAAGTAGTGCACAATATAAATGTATGAAAAAGCTAGCTTCATCTATGAAATTGGAATTAGCTCAATATAGAGAAATCGTTGCTTTTTCTCAATTTGGTTCAGATTTAGATACATCTACAAAAAAATTAATAGAAAAAGGAAAGATTCTTACTGAAATATTAAAGCAAAAACAGTATTCACCTGTCAACATCAGCTATCAAATTTGCTTAATTTATGCTGCTACAAAAGATTATCTTGCCAATTTAAGTATTCATAAAGTACAAAATTTCGAAAAGCAATATTTCGAATATTTAGATAATAACTATGCAGATGTTTTGAAGAAAATACAGGCCAACTGTGATTTGTCAGAGGTGGAGGATCA